>NW_015172718.1:39721-49500 GCF_001447785.1 Gekko japonicus
CGAAAACATCTTCAGACAGCGCTGGCTCTTCGGCTTTGAAACGGAGATGAGCACCACAACCCTAGAGTCAGATTCGACTGGCTTTCGAGCAAGGGAACCTTTACCTTTACCCTTAAGGGTCAACTGAAGCTCCCTGAATGTGGGAACCATTATGTTCTTCAACACCTCAGGCTTGCGACCAGCATTATCTGTGTCTTGTCTGGGTAAAATTCCAATTTGTTCACTTTTAGCCATTTAACCACAACAGTCAGGCAGAGCTCAAGATCTCTACTGATGCCAGGAGATTGGGATGGATAGATAGAGAGCCAATTGTCATCAGCATATTTATTGAAAGGTCACTCCAAAACCATTAATGGTTGCCTAAGTGCTTTACATAGAGATGGAATAGCATGGGGGTGACTGAGCCCTGGGGTGCTGCCCAAGGCATGTGCCACACTGATTATTACCAGTCTCCAACTATGTACCCTCTGAGACCTGCCCTTAAGGAACAATTTAAGCCAATCCAACCCACATCCCTACCTCCAAATGTCTTAGCAAGATGGCATGATTCACAGTATGAATAGCAACTGATAAATCCAATAGTAACATCTACATTCAGATGGACAGTCAGTGATTAAGGCCAGCAACAACTTCACCATACTGTGGCCAGGCCCGAAACCCTAGTGAAAGTGATATAGAGCTGGTGAGGTATCCAGGAAGACCTGGAGTTGTTCTGCAACTGAACTCTTTATTATCTTGCCCAAGAAGGGCAAATTTGGAGATGAGGTGATAATAGTTCACATCATTCTCCTCCAGTGATGGCATTGTAGAATCATAGAGTCACAAAGTTGGAAGGGGACATACAAGCCATCTAGTCCAATCCCCTGCTCAGTGCCGGATCAGCCCAAAGTACCCCTGACAAGTGTTTGTACACCTGCTGCTTAAAGACTGCTGGTGAGGGGGACACCCCTGACAAGTGTTTGTACAGCTGCTGCTTAAAGACTGCTGGTGAGGGGGAGCTCGCCATCTCTCTCTAGGCAGCTGATTCCACTGTTGAACAACTCTTACTGTAAAAAGGTTTTCCCTAAGATCCAGCCAGTACCTTCCTGCCCTTAATTTAAACCCATTATTGCGAGTCCTATCCTCTGCTGTCAACAGGAACAGCTCCTTGCCCTCCTCTAAATGACAGCCCTTCAAATACTTAAAGAGAGCAATCATGTCTCCTCTCACCCTTCTCTTCTCCAGACTGAACATCCCCATGTCCTTCAGCCTTTCCTCATAGGTCTTGGTCTCCAGGCCCCTGATCATCCTCACTGGTCTCCTCTGCACCCACTCCATTATGTCCACATCCTTTTTGATGTGAGGTCTCCAGAACAGCACACACTACACCAGGTGCAGCCTGACCTATGCAGTGCACAGCAGGACTATGACATCTTATGATTTGGATGTTATGCCTCTGTTGATACACCCCAAGATTGCATTAGCCTTTTTTGTTGCTGCATCACACTGGCTGCTCATATTTAACTTACAATCCACCTGTACTCCAAGATGTTGTTCACACACACTGTCTGCTACCCAGAAGTGTATCCCCCATCCAGTATGTGTGTTCCTCATTTTTTTTACCCAGATGTCGAACTTGGCAGGTAGTGGGCTTGGATGACTGCCTATATTTGTGATTGAGGAAAGGTCTCTTGAGTCAGTAATTGATTTGTGATTGATATCAGGACTATGATTTCAGTAGCCAGGACCGAAAAGGATTCAAAGTACAAATATTGACGTTCAAAGATCTCAGAGTCCTGCTAGCATCCATTGGGGTATCTGGATCAAAATAATCCATAAATGGACCAGATGGTGCAATGGGCATTTCTAGTGTTACAGCTGTGTTATATCAGGAGTTTTAGGTTGGTTCCACCCAGCATTTTGGCTGGTGGAAATGGAAGGAGAGGCAGATGTAAAGATCCAGGGACCTGTGCGGACAATCCAGGTTGGACAGGGGCTGCAGTAAGAGAACAGCTGAGCAAGACTGAGTAAAAAACTGTCTGGAACCAAGCCCATTTAATTAACTAGTTGTCATAGAATAACCATGTTGAGGTTTTTCTTAAGTGATTTTTTACAAGGAAAATCTTATAAATATGCGTTGTTGTTGTTTTTAATCTAAGACTTGCTGTAGTCATTCTACCCTGCTGCAAGCACACAGTGATACAAGTATCAATCATAACAAGCATGCAAACAGAAATGGTCACGGACGATGGAAGTACATAGTTCAAATAATGAAATCTGTGTATTCCCAGTCTCTCAAGACTTTATATGGTGAAATGACGGTTCACCCCACAGTGAACTTGTGTAACTAATTACTTCTTTGGAAGAGAAATTCAGAGCTGCTAACAGTCAGAGGACATCATAGAGAGGTAGATTTGAGTGTAGGGAGAGAAGATGACACTCATTTTATTTTTCCTTTTGCTCACAATCATTAAACAATGTCTGCACAACTATTTTTTTTCTTCCGAAAGAATCAATGGTTTCAATTAGAAGCATCTTTCTGCGTATGAAATTCATGATCGTGTGGTTTGTTTGCACCCTTATGAAATTAAGTGTGGCCTATATATAACAAGTTGCAAAGCTAAAGTGGGAAAATGCTTGTCTTCATCTCAATTATATTAACAAGCAATCTGCAAATGATGCTGGAACTCATAGACTCAGGTTTGCACAAGCGAGACTCCATGACCGGAAATTAATCTGAAACAATTCTGAGAGTTCTCTATCCAGGGCGATGCTACCCCCAAGGTGAGAAGTTGGACTTTTTCTCTCTCTTTTAAAGAAGATTCTGTCTCTGGGATCTGTAACTAATCAAAGCAGTGGTACTGAGATAAGAGGTGCTTAAGCCATTCCTGTGGGCTACTGCACCTGTCTAAATCACAGCCCTTCACTAATATGAGTTATTTTTGATTTTTATTAGTTATACTTTTATTAGCTATACTTGTCTTTCATTTCATTTTGATTTCATTACCTCTCAAGAACCATCAGTGGGTTCAACACATGGGTGAAATTAATCCTCTTTTCCAGAATTTTCCGGGGGGGGGGGGTTTCATCAGACGATATAAAACCAAACAATTTCTAAGGAAAAGAAAATATTTCTTTATGTTAATAATTCATCATAGGTGATTTAGCCAGTGTTGGGTTACCCTAAATTGTACAAATTAAGCAAAACTTGGGTGGGATATACCCTACACTATTGAAGAACTCCCAGTCATTTTATTTTATTTTTATTTTATTTTTATACTTTTTTACAATGCACATAATACAATAAACATAACCAGGAAAAACAGAGAGGTGTGGATTACAGCAAGATGAGAATTATAACAATTGAAATAATACACTTTATAAATGTAACATGACAATCCCAGCTTTTAACCGTATTTACTATATTAACTCTATGTTGATTCTTTACTCTGTGGTTACTCTGGTGGACCAATTGGACCTTAGTGTGCGGTGTTTGGGGCTAATGTGATAGAGACCAAACAATTGTGTTACATTAGTTGGAGGATTGGGATTTTTGTCACATATTGGTTTTGTTTGTTTGGAACATTTGAACAAACATATGACTAAATAAGCTGATTCCCAGAATAGGTCCACTGTCTCACTTTCATAGACATGACAGGGGACCTATATATAAAATGAAAAGTTGCATTATTTAATTCTTTCTTTTTGTGATCAGTTCCCTATTGTTAAGTTCAGGCCTTAGGACAATAATGTAACATTTAGGGGAGAAAATACAACCCAGTAATGCTGCACTTGAAGCGAAGATAGAGAAGATTTCCACAGCTACCATGTACTTCCCTTTGGTGCTCAGATAGGCTGGAATAAAAGATACCCAAACACTACAAAAGATCAGCATGCTGAAGGTGATAAACTTGGCTTCATTAAAACTGTCTGGCAACTTCCTGGCTAGGAAAGCCACAGTCAAGCTGATGAGGGACAGAAGTCCCATGTAGCCTAGCACAATATAAAACATAAAAGAACTTTCATTACATTCTGCTACGATCTCTTCAGTAATTGACTGTTTGTCCAAATCTGGAAATGGGGGAGATGTTCCTAACCACACAATACAAATGCTTGTCTGAATAAGAGAACAGGAAAGAATGATGGTGTTGGCCACTCGCTTTCCTATCCACTTCCTCATCCTGGATCCAGGTTGGGTGGCCATGAAAGCTACAACCACAGTGACAGTTTTGGCCAAGACACAAGAAACAGCCAGTGAGAAGACAATTCCAAAGGCAGATTGTTGGAGCAAGCAGGTCACCATCCTAGGTTGTCCAATAAACAGCAAAGAACAGAGGAAGCAGAGGAGAAGGGAGATGAGGAGAGTGTAGGTGATATTGCGGTTGTTGGCTTTGACTATGGGAGTATCTTTGTGTTTAATGAAAATTCCCTGAACCAAAGCGGTGATCACAGCACAAGAGACTGCCAGAGAGGCTAAACTGATCCCCAGTGGTTCTCCATAAGTCAGAAAGCTTACCATCTTGGGAAAACACTGATCTTGGTCTTTGTTTGGATAGTGATCATCTGAGCACACAATGCAGTCATCCATGTCTGTGAAGGAAGGAAGAGGAGCACTCTATAAATCCATTATTTTTGCCAAATTTCTTTTGTATCCTCAACATTGGAGTATGTTGGAAACCTACTTGCATGACTTACCTAGACCTGGCTATTAACTACTGTTCAATGGCACCTGCACTATGAAAGCCAATGTGGTGGAGTGGTTGCATTTTCAGAGTAGTCTGGAAGACTCAGGTCTTGGATCTGCCATGAAAGCTTGCTAGGTGGCCCTCAGGCAGGCACACATTCTCAGTCTAACCTCTCTCAGAGGATTGTTTTAAAGATAAAATGCAGGGTTACAGTTATGGTTAGGGTTAGTGGTTGGTGTTTAGAGTTATGAATTACGGATTAGGGTTAGTGCAGATGATTTAAGATGCTTTGTGACCATATTGGGGAAGAAAGTGGGGTATAAATAGAAGTGAATAAATAATGAGCATAGCAAATGATAGGGGGCAGATATAATGTAGATTGGTTAGCAGGTGGGGAAGAGAGAAGGAAGCAGGGACAGGTGAGGATGTGTAGGATTCCGGGAAGAGGGGGGGGAAGTAGTGCAGAGAAGGAGAGAAGGAGAAATTAGGTCCTTGCAGGTTCCCCATCTTGCAACTGGGTCCAGCCTGGAGGCCAGCACTGTACATCTGGGCCCCAGATTTCTCAGGCGGATGTTGCCAGAGGGACAGCTGAAGATGGGGGCTAAAGGTATGTTGGCAGGTAGGTTGGCAGGAAGCAGGACAAAGAGAAAGGGTTCTAGGAGGGAAAAAGAATATGGCAGGGGAGGGGAAATGAGATGCACCCACAAATCCTTGCAGGTCCACCATATGTATCCTCAAACTGCCAAAGACTGTTTTAACTGATGCATAGGAATGCTTAAGCACCCACTAGTTCATCTCCCAGGCTACTCAACAGATAGCAATCCTTTAGTGAGTCAGCAGGCTTCCCCCGTGCATCTCTTGCCTGACTGCCCTGTGTTCTCACCACTGGCTAGACAGGTCCCCTTTCACCTCCTTCTCTCTGCCACAGCTGACTGATCAACAGCTGCTTGAAGCTGGTTCTAGTAAGGTAGGGAGATGGGAGATGCAGTCCGTGAGTTCTCATGGTGGTTGAGCATTCATCAGCTTTTCCACCAGCAAACTAGGGAGGAGAGCCCACATTTAGCAACCAGAAATGTTTTGCCAGGCACTGAGGGATCTGTGGGCTTCAATGAGGAAGTGAATGGGGGTATAAGCAAGCGGAAAAAATATATCTGGCAGGATCCAGATTTTCATTTCTGCATGTTGCCTTGAAGCAACTATTGAAAAGGCCACTATTCATGCACTGATTTTTGCACACAGTTCCAAGGAATCATGAATTCCCTTTTGCATATGCTGGTGTCTTTCTCACTTTTGCATGCATACAATTTGTGATCCTGACTCACTGCCCAACCAAGCACATTATGGCCCATTTTAATTTTTTCCTCTGTCCCCAAAGGCTGACAGATCGCATATTATGACCCACATCTGACAACACTGAAGAACATGGGATCACTACCTTAAGAAGTGGTTAGAAGCACATTGTAATAATAGGAGAATGGAGAATGGTCATCAGGCCTGCATCTCAACAACATTAGATACTGTGCTGTCATTTCACCAGTGCAATTATTTGCAAGTGGATTGGCATGTCCACACTGGATACTCCAGTTGTAAATGATGGCTATTGTGTAGTGAAAGTGAAAGATCCATTTATATGTGGATAAAGCCCTGAAAGCCAGGGACTTTAGTACACTAGATCACCCACCCTTCTGGTTTGAGATCTTTCCTTTTGGACATGGAGCACAATCATAGCAGCAAAATTTCTCCCCTTCCCTCTTCTTCTTGTGATAACCAGGGGGACAGTAGTCATTACACACAGAAGTGGGTGGCACCTGTCAACATTTTGAATGGAGTTCAGCAGAGAAATTATTTGATGACTGATTAGATTATTCATAAACGTGTTTGCTATTGAAATGAACTACCACAGAATATTATGCATGCAACAATCTGCTATACATTGATATTGGGTTAGAGCCAATCAGATCTTTTGCTGGTAAGAAAGAGAGGAGGGGGTCTTGATTAACTACCCAAAAGACTGTGCTAGGTGACCTCCATGAACACATAATCCACACAAGGACCACATTAAGGATTTCCATCATAACTCAGGGCACCTTCCTTTGGCCAATGAAAGAGGCAGTTATACATCCACAACTTTTAAAAAATCTATGGAAAAATGATATAACCAGTTATTTTCTAGTCTTTAAACTGCCCTTTCTGGGCAAAGTGATTGAGAGAGCAGTGATGGGTAAACTGCAGGCCTTCTTGGAAAATTCATCTGGTTTCAGGCTGGGCTATGAGACAGAGACGTCTCTGGCTTTAGCTGATGATCTCTGTTTGTTGATCCTTGTGGTTTTATCTGTAGCTTTGAGACAGGAAAATATGCGGATTCCGGTTCCGGTGTGGCACTGGGAGGGGAGGTTTTCTCGGGAGCTCCTGAACCTCCCGATGCTTGGGCGTTCTTACAAAGCCCCCCGGGTCTCTGGGGGGGGGTGGCAGGGTCTCTCAGAGGGAGACCAAGCTGCAGGAGGCTTTTCCGGCCCCTCGCGTCCTCGGCAAGGACGGGGGTGTAGCCGGCTTGCCTCGAAGCGGGAGCGTCTGAGAAGCAGGGACATGGTCGCCATGTTCCCTGAATAGTGGCAGCCAGCCTTTTATCCTAAATGTTGTTTTTGTAAGAATCGATACATCACATTCAAGAGTTTATACCTGGTCGAAAGAGAAATTGGATTATTATACCCCTTTTGGACACTCCCTGCTCTATGGACAAATGGCCGTTAAAAACTTTATATGGGAGCTGAGAGCGACGGGACTTGATGGGGGTAAGAGAGAACTACGGTGTCTGCTGGAAGCATCATTATTATAATAATTATGACTTTTTTTGTGTGTGCGGCTGCGGTTGAAAGTTTTGTTCGTATTTAAAACCCCGGAAATGTACGTTGTTTAACTGAGAAGTTACGCGTGCTGTAAGGCTGGAGTGAAAAAAAATGGAGGCGATGGCTGTTAACGAGGAGATTGATCAAGATACAAAAATTTGTGAATTAATGTGGGAGCAATTTCAAAAAATATTGAAAGAAGAAGTGAGGCAAGCATGTAAAGCAGCCTGTGAGGATCTTTTGGAAAACTTTCCTAGTATAACTTCAGAGGAGAAGGACAATAAAGAACAAGTATGAGGAGAGCAAAGGCAGGGCGAAAAACAGGATGTAGAGCAAGAGAGAAAATCTTATGCTACAGAATCATCATATATAGAAAAGGAGGTGCAGGAGGTGGATACCCTTGAATATGTGTTGGAGAATACAAAAAAACCGAAACCAAAAAAGGGGGGAAAACCTTCTTGGAGGAAAAAGAAGCAGTTGTGGTGGGAAAAGAAGAAGCTAACAAGAGGGGAAAAATCAAAGAAAGATGTGAAGAAATTTAAAAGCACTGAATACTCAAGCGTGAATATAAAGGAATATGGGAAGGGATTCTTGGAAAAAGAACCACAGGAATACAAAAATCTATGACACCTAGAAGAAAACGGAAGAAACCAAGAGAAAAAGGAAATTGATTGTATTGTCATTGTAATGCTTGCCACCTGTCAGCTGCAATTTAAAAATTCTGCCTTGCTTACTGATGTTTAGAAAAATGCTTGCATTGCAAGGACAGAATATGGACTCATGACTTACTGTTGGTCCCATATTATATGTTAACTGAAAAAGAAAAGGAAATTTATGTTTGGTACTAAATATTATTATGTGTTAAATGGGTTTAGAATAGCAGGTTTATTACTTTGTTTTATGAATTAATTTAGTTATGGAATTTATGTTCAGGACTAGAGCAATGGTTTGTAGTCTGCCCTGCTTATTGATGTTAAGAACTTAAAAAGATAGGTGTATTGTAAGGACAGGATGTGGACTCATGAATTATTGTTGGCCCCTTATCATAAATTAATTGGAAAGGAAAATGGAATTTGTGTTTGATATTAAAAGTATTATTACGTGTTAAATGGGTTTAGAATAGTAGATTTGTTATTTTGCTGTAGGATTTAATTTAGCTAGGGAATTTAAGTCTAGGACCAAGCAAGGGTTGCATTGTAAAGATAGAGGGGGAATTTAAAATTAACTCTTGTTACCTTAATATAAAAAGAACTTTATGGTAGGTACTAGAAGTAACAGCAATTTAAATTGTTCAAGATTGGTGTGTACGTTATTTTGACAAATAAATTGATTTTGTTATGGAATTTGTAACAGGGATCTGAGTGGCAGGTAGTAATTATTTATGAATCAATTGGTGAATGAATTGGAGAGTGGTTATATGTAGGTTCTGGTAAGGATACGTCTTTGGTGTCGGTAGCTTTGCCTCAGACTATCTTCTGTATTAGGTTATGGAAAATCCAAAATATATTTATCTATAATCCAATTATATAACTAATGCGATGTATTGAGAAATTAATTGATGTAAGGATTTTTGTATGTCATTGTCTTATATGTTTGTATGTCAAGAAGCATAAAAACCCAATAAATATATATTTAAAAAGAAACAGGAAAATATGCCATCTTTGTGAGATATTTGGGGGCAGAAGTGGGAATCAGAGGATATGCTTTGGGCTGGTTTCTTACAGAATGGACTTTAAGGGTTGCAGATGGAGACCAGTGATAATCAGTGTGGGATTTGTCCTCTTGGGTTCCACAGGGAGCGACTAGTCTGATGTAAGGGTCTATCACATTGTTTAATAGATTGCATTGACCTAAACTTTGTAATCCACCTGGAGTCTCAGTGAGAAAGGTGGAGTAGTTCTAGTACTACTACTACTACTGCTAAATGAATCCTGCAAAGATACATCAGCTGGTTAGATCTCAAATTGCAGAACACCATCTACCAATCAAATATCTGATTTTGAATAACAACAACAACAACAACAATAATAGCCCTGTGGGATGGAGACTGCGATTAAGAAGTTAACTGAATGACTGAGTCCACCCATTGGTTTTCAGTTTCTTGCTTGTCAAAGAAATAAGCAGATGATGCAAAAATTGATTAATTAACCTGTAGTTGTCTAAAACAGTGAGAGGCCATGGTGGCTCAGAGGTTAAGACACTGAGCTGCAGACCCAAAGGTCTGTAGTTCAGCAGTTCAAGCCCCGAATGCCGCGTGACGGAGTGAGCA
>NW_015172718.1:50198-51687 GCF_001447785.1 Gekko japonicus
TGCAAGATAATATCCCTTAACATCTTTCCACACTTTCATTTAGCCAAAGCCAGAAAATGAAGCCATTTTACTTTGGTAGAAGGGAAGCAAATGCAGAGTTCACTCATCCTTTCTCTTTGCATCGTAGCAGAGGAGGAACTACGGACCCATAGCACTTCTTCCACATGATACCACTGCAAATGTTTTTACAGTATGAGATTACATGCTAATAGAAGTCATCTCAGTTTCAAGACATTACCTGATAAGGCTGGAGATCCTGAAGTTCAGTTTGTTTGCCATACACCCTTTCTCTTTGGATGAATCTAGATGTACGCAGAGCATGCAAAGCATGTGCCAACACATAGACAGCATTATAGATACTGTAGCTTTGGCCAGTCATGTTCATTTCAAAAAATGTCCTAGGAAGGCTCTCCAAATGTTCCTCCCCAGTACATACTCCATCAGCTTTGATGGGCGCACTGCAATCTGGATAAAAACAGTTGAATGCTTGTTCCCAGAAATCTTTGAGGAAACCGTCTTCTTGTTTCCAGCAAGGCTTCACCATCTGAAGGAATTTCTGGAACCCAAGTATCTCATCTGAACGTACTGTGAAAGAAATGGCACCCTGAAACAGCTGGTAGTCCCCTCCCAACTGAGTGCCTGCTAATATGAAATCAAGCTGGGCAGTCAAAATCCACACCTTTCCAAAGGTCCCATTTTCATTAGACTGAATGCCTCCGTGAAGCAGATATGTGATCAACAGTGTGATGGTCATAGGTTCTCCACAGAGGATAAATGTACTGGCTTTGCTGTCAGTAAAAGATTGGTGTATTTTTGAGATTAAATAATTCACTTTACCTGGATCAGTCCAACTGGGTCGAGTTAATATTCTTTCAGTGAAATCTAAACATAGTCCATTCTGGAAAAGCAATGGCTCTAAGGCTTGCACAAAATGTTCTCCACTGTCATCGTCTGTCGCAAAGAGGCCAACCCATGTCCATCCAAAATGGAGAAGCAACCAGACAATCCCCATATGCTGATGAGTCGTGTTTGGGACTGTGCGGTAAAAAGAAGGGGGGAGTCCTGCAACATGGTCCTCTGGGGCAAATGAGCCATATGTGAGCTAGAAGAAAATGTAATAATATTTTAGGAATGATTTAGGAGAAACGCCTGATTTGACATGCCTATTTAAGCCACATACTTACAGAATTAAAATAGTTTACAAATATTCTAGGATGAAATTCCCCCTGTAAATCTTGTGTGTGTGTGTGTGTGTGTGTGTGTGTGCAGAACTCATACATTTTTCCTCTTCAGACATTGTCATCTACATTTTAGTAAACAGTGTCCCCAAACTACACTCAATTCCATGTCCCCGTTTTATTTCTGTTCTGGGGGGACCCACCTAGGGCATAGTCAAACCCCACAAAAATATATTGATTTTGCTACTGAGGTAGCTTTTTGTTCCAGGCAAAATTATGTATGGGGTAATAGCTTTGAAGGTCAAAGAAGA
>NW_015172719.1:0-17633 GCF_001447785.1 Gekko japonicus
ACGGTGGTCCTTCGCTCTCTGGCATCCAAATCTCCGACCTGCCGCCGGTTTCGGATGGCGCCGCCGCGCCTCTTCTCCCGGGCTGGCGCAGCAGGGCGACGAGGCGCCCCCCGCCCCCCTCATTCTCCTGTGGTTTTGCTGCTGTTGTGGTTGCTCTGGCTCCGGCCGTCGTTTGCACGGTCTTCTGGTACAGTCGTGTTTGTTGGTGACCTCGGGAAGCAACGAAACGGGGGCCTGTCCGCTGACATTCTTCTGTCGCTGGGGTTCGGGGCCTTCGCCCGGCCTTTCGGACTGGCCTGCGGGCGTCAGGGGTCGCCCTCCTTTCTGGCAGGGATCCCAGCTGCCGGATGGCATCGAGCGGCGGTCGGGGCAGCGCCCTCCACGAAACCGGCGCTGGAGGAGGACGGGGAGAAGTCTGGAACCAGCCGGAAATCGGAAAGGCAGGACGGAAGCCTGGCCAGAAATATTCACGTGACTCTTTAAGCAGCCTAAAAATTACATACTCGGATCCTACTGATAGTAAGCTATATACACAGCAATACAGACCACCGTTCCTGATCATTTATCCAGGTAAGGTTCCCTCGAAGCTGAGTTAGCGTGAGCTAGCTCACGGTTTTTCAGCCTCCAGCTCACACATTTCTGTCTTAGCTCAGGAAGGAGGGCTCCAGAGCAAACTAATTTATGCAGGAGCCAAATCCCTGGCTCACAACTTTAATGCCAGTGGCTCACAAAATAGAATTTTTGCTCACAAGGCTCCACAGCTCAGAGGGAGCACTGGTCCTGACCCATTTTGTGCAATGCAGCCCTATAATAATTCTGTGTTGCACAGTCAGCCCAAACTGACCTGTGCGAGGCTGCAGGAGTACAGCCAAGAGCAGAGAGGCCAGCCCTGCACAGAAGAGGGGCCGAGACCCGGAAGGGCTTTGTCTGTGGCCGCACAGGCCCAGGAGCAAATGGGCAGTCTTTGCAGAAGGGGAGGAACATGCAGGCTCCGTCTCACTCCTGATCATAGATGAGCTGCGGCATTCGGGACCGGCTGGAATTTCCAAACTGATTTTGAGGGGAGACCAATATACAGGGCATTACAGTAGTCTAGTCTCGATGTTACTGTGGTGTGGATCCAGAGATCAGCTGAGTCAAGGTAAGTTGGTAGAAAGCAGGGTTTTGTGTGTGCGTGTGTGTGCGCAGCTGCATTAACTTGCTTCTCCAATAATATATCTGGATCCTGTGTGACCCCAACTGAGACTGCAAGGGTCAGCTGAATAACTCTGCAAGATAAATTGTATGCAAAATTGTTGAAATCTGTTCATAGTAATGTTACTGAAATCTGTTTATGAAAAACTTAATAAAAAGAACTTTAAAAAAAAAGTCGGGAGAACACAGTGTCCTTCAAGACCTTCACCTTCCCAGCCAGCATTACCTCTGCCTTTTCAGGGTTGAGTTTCAATTTGTTTTACTGTGCCAGTTAACCACAGCAGCCTGGAAGTGATTCAGGACCACCATGAGATTTGGATAAAGAAATATAGAGCTGGGAATTCAGGATTTCCCTGTTGCTTAACATTGCACTGTTAAAGCCTCGTGCCCTGTCTCATAGAGAAGCAAACGCAGTACAGTGTAGTAGTTTGGATGCAGTGAGCTCAGGCAGGTTCCCTGGAAAGGCAGCTGTGACAGACTGCCCTTTTTAAAAAGCTTAGAAGTGCTGTACAAACAACTGAAGGGCTGTGAAGGGTTAATTCTTTGCAGAAACAGAGAGCCTTGAGTGACAGGTTTCTCCAAGCAATCTCACTGGTTAGCCTCAGCTGGGCAGAGAGAAACTTGGGAGCTGGATGCTGAAGAGTGAGTCAGTCAGATTTCTGCCTTGACTGAGTTGAGTCTGATTGCAGCCTTAGCTGAGAGCAGTTTAACACAGAGAGGGGAACTTGGGGGAAGTTGGCAAGGAAGTTTGGGAAGTAGGCGAAAATTCATGTTTGGGCCAAAGAAAGGGGATAGATATTCTAGCGAGAGGAGAATTTTCCTATCTAGTCAAAAGAGGGAGTTAGCTCTGAAGAGCGGAGAGATCCCTGGTCTGGTTTGGTTAGAAACTGCCTGTAGAAATCTTAAGAGTCAGTTAAAGACTCAAGACGAGTCCTGGTGTGATTCAAGAGAAGGGGCTTGTATTGGAAAGAGTATACCAGCCTTCTGGGAGCTAAAAGAGTCAGAGAAAGTGTACTGGAGTGTTTGGGGGAAACACTGGAACAAAAGCCTCTCAACATAAAGATTTTAAGTAACTGTGAATAGCTTGAGAAACTCTTCTTATCCTGAAATATAAGAACTAAAGTTTGTGCATGTACAGATTTCACCTCAGAGTTATCTATACTGAGTTACCTCTGAACTTTCAGCCTCTGATTTCACCTGAACTTTCCCCTCTATGTTGAATACAATATTTTGTTGATCTTGAGTTTCAAATAATCTCAAATGCCATTTTGAGTAATTTTAAGTTAAAGAGTGATCCCAACCCTTTCCTCAAGTTCCTGGGCTGAGCCAGCAGTAAAATATTATACTGAGACAGAGTGGGACAGCCAGAGTTCTCCAGGAAAGAAGAAAACAGACCACTAGGGCTGCTCAGTCAGAAAGGGAAAGAAAAACAGAAACTCCTGCCTCTGAGGGAGGGAAGTGGACAGGGGCCACCACAGCAGCACATAATTTTTTTGAATAAATCAACACTGTAGAGATCCTGCTTCAAATCTCCACTCTGCCATGAAGGTCTGTGAATTCCTTGGTCCAGCTACTCTCACTCATCCTAACCTGCTTCACAGGGTTGTTATGAGATAATCGTGTAGATCACTCTGACTTCCTCAGAGGACAAAAAATATTCAGGATTCCAAGCAATTAGTTTTGAGAAAACTATAGGTCTTTTAGAAAAGCAGTGTTGTTGTCTCTCTCTCTTTTTAAATAGATTTTTATTGGTATTCCAAAAATATACCCTATATAAGAATGAAGCGATAACAGTGTAGCTTTTATACAGGTTAAAAGGTAAAGGTAAAGGTTCCCTTGCTCGAAAGCCAGTCGAATCCGACTCTAGGGTTGCGGTGCTCATCTCCGTTTCAAAGCCGAAGAGCCAGCGCTGTCCGAAGACGTTTCCGTGGTCATGTGGCCGGCATGACTAAACACCAAGGTGCACGGAACGCTGTTACCTTCCCACCGAAGTGGTACCTATTTATCTACTTGCAATTTCTTGCTTTCGAACTGCTAGGTTGGCAGGTATACAGGTTAAACCATCATAAAAAGCAAAGCTATTTCCATGTTACAGTGTTAAACACTATATATCATTGCTAGCCTCCATTTGGACTCTGAGCTTGTGTTTGGTAACTCATGTATTTGACTGATTTATGAGATTGTGGTGGTTGTGTGTTGTTTATGTGTAAATTAAATTAAGGTAGATCGGATTGTGTGGCTGGATATCGGATGCTGTAACATAATCCATAAATGGATCCCATTTCGTGAATGAGGTGTATTGTTGTGTTATCTGTATGTTTTATATTTTCTGTGATCTTTTCCATTATAAAGATGTCCCAAGTTTTTGACAGCCAATTTTGTTGTGCCTTCCATCCTTGCCACGACTATAAGATTTAAGATTAGTTCTTGCCGGATGCGTGGAATTGAAGCGCTAGAAAAGCAGTGTTCATAATATGGGAGGCAGATCATTTACTCAAAGAGAAAATAGACACATAAAAAATGAAAATTACGTATCATTTCAAGAATCCCTATCTGGTGCATTTCTCTAGTCAATAAAAAAAGTCCGTTCCTTTTGTTTCCCATCTTAAAAGAGGAATGAGGGCCAAGTGTAACACAGTGCCATCTAGAGGGCACCAGCAGCATCTCTAGCAGAAGCAATTCTTAAGAAAACCAGCACCTTCATCTTATTTTACTTGAAATTTTCTCAAGCCAGGATAGAAGCCGAACCATTTGGGATTTTATTGAGCAAAGCCATTGTTGTAATGTGATTTCATTTGGCAAGTGTCCTATTTAAGATATTAAGCACTTTTTTCTGGGGTGCTAATTTTCCCAAAGTACCATCTTTTCCTGTGAAAGGTTTGCCTATTTGAAAATGTTTGATACAAACATTAGAGTTCCTGAATTCAATTTCCCTTGACATTTTGGTAGGGCACACAAAAACAAGTGCTGATGACATCCGTGTTCCCCTGCCTTTGAGACTAATCAGGGAACACTGAATACTGCTTTGTCATAAGGCATCTCACTATTTCCCTCCCTGAGTTGGTACAGAAACATTCCTGGGCACACCATTCCCACCCATGCCAGTTTCTGATTCAGAAAATTCCGTTCTGATTCTGAAAATTCAGCCACGTATGCCTGGCAGGGCTTCCCAAATCTCCTGCCACCTGTAAGTAGGTGTGCTGAGAACTTTGCAATGGACATGCTTTCTAGGCAAACATTCCTTAGTCAAACTCCCTCAGTTCCATGCATGGAGACCTCCTGGTGAGATCTGCTAGCATTTGCTAGAGTCTGCTAGTAAAGTCTGTCTTGAGCATAGTCCTGTGTCGAGCACCCTTGCACCTGCACCCTGACAGCTTGGCCACTGAACCTTGTGGCTTCCTTTGTCCAACAACTCAATCATCTCATTTCCCAGAGAACAGGCACTTATCTCCCAGAGTACTTAAACTGATGGATGCATAAAGCACAGAGTTGCTTGCCATTCATCTCCTTTTCCCTCTTGCACAGTTGGATGCATCGTTTAAATGGTCATCATCAGATAAACTGCCTCGGCTGCTTTTTGCATCTGTCCTTTTGGTTGCTTGCATTGTGTAAAAGAAAAGGTATATGAAGTTGTTTTATATTCTGCATTTTCTTTCTGTAATTGTCATGGCACTGATTCCCAATATTGTCCCCAGCCTACCAGCAGCAAGGACTGAAGCTGAAATACCATGTGAAAGTGCATGGGACCTGGAAGTGAGCAGACCATGTGAGACAAAAAAAAATGGGGGGGCTGCAGTCACACGGAGCATTAGCCACGCTACTGAGATGGATGATAGGCGGATTTTTCCAGGCGCAATCACACTGCAACATCTGGGAAGCGTAGAGCTCCCATGGCGAACCCGAGGCTTCCCGCCGAAGATGCGGAGTTAAAAACTAGTACCTCTGAGGTACTAGTTTCCGGAAACCGCGGGGCAAGGGCTGGCGTCTGATCCCGTTTCCGATGGTAGTCCGTGGCATCCGGCGCCCGCCCATGTCCCGGCGCAAACAGTTTTTTTCCCCCAAAGTCTCCACAGGATGCGCACAAGCACCCAACGGCGCATGCGCACGAAGAGGAAAGCGAAAGTTCCATTGGTCTGCAGAATCGCGCATGCCGCGTTGGTGAGATCGCGCCGCGCCACTTTTTTGCCGTGACGCAAGATCGTCGTGTGATCGCCACCTCGCCCCTACCCACGGGACCTCAATGGGACCTGTGATCGGGAGGCTGCACGTTATTTTGCTCTGGGCCAAACTGCCACGCTCCCCCCCCCCTCGCATTTTACGGCCTGTGTGACTGGGACCTTGCTGTTCATATGGTACACAAGTTAAGGAGAATGCCCTAATTTACAATGGTCTTTTTTTTTTTTGCATCCAAATTAATATATAATGGGGGGGAATTGTAAGTAGGGAAGTGTGATTGAATGGGTCATAAACTTGGGGGAACAATTTTTGTGTGTGGTCAGATTACACCAAATAACACCAAAGAGAACCATTGTGGTGTTCTAGTTAAGAGCAGCAGACTTTATCTGGAGAACGAGGTTTGATTCCCCACCCCTCCACCACGTGAAGCCTGCAGGGTGACCTTGGGCCAGTCACAGTTCTCTAAGAGCTCTCTCAGCCCCACCCACCTCACAAGGTGACTGTGGTGGGGAGAGGAAGTGAAAGGCGATTGTAAGCCGCTCTGAGACTCCTTTGGGTTTTTTTTTTTTAAATCCCCTGAAGACAGGGTAGCTTTATTAATTTTTGTTACACCTACAAAACTAACAGAAAAAGAAAAGGGGAAGGAAAAAAAAATACCCCAGGATAAAAAGACAGAAAATTAAGCCCACACTATAACTAAAAGCCCAAGAGGGAAGATCTTTAACAGTTAGTATTCAGTTAGTATTAAAACTTATAACTTTTCATTTAAACCAATGAATTAAAGAGTTAGTCAGTCCGTGTTAGTATTAATCCAACTTCTCAAGTGTGTTTCGAGTCTCTTTCATCATCTTCATCTTCATTTGTGAACTTTTATTTTATAAAGAGTTACTTTGGTCCTCTGTGTCGCAAGTCATATGTCTCTATGGCTGAAGCACCTCCTGTTGCACCTTGGTCTTCGTCCGTGTCTTCTACAATGCCTGCTCCGCCGTCTCCTTCCTGTTGTTCCTCTTCCTTCGATCCAAAATGCCGTTTCATCCATTCATCCGCTTTTAAGACCGAGTCGATTTTCTCCCTTTTATCTCTGTATTTAAACACGACACCCTCAGGAAAGTTCCAAGAATACGGGATTTGATTGATATGCAGGGTTGAAATCAAGTCTTTATACACTTTCCTTTTCTGTTGAACCTCAAACGGAGTGTCCTTTAGGACCCTGATGACTGTTGCTCCCAGCTTCAGGGTATTGAAGGGCAGGGTATAAAAAGCAGCTTCTTCTTCTTCTTCTTCCTGTCTCCCACAAGTTTCAAACCCAGTCACTAACATGTTACAGAATCCCCATTCCACCCACAAGCCACCCTGAGCCTGCTTGCGGGGAGGGCGGGGTATTAAATCAAAATAATAAATAAAAAAGTAAATAAGCAAGTCTGAAGAAAACCCGGGCTTAACAATTTGATGCTGAGGCCTAACATTTTGACACTCCCCCCACCCCCCATTTTTCCACTCCAGTTTCAGGAGTACCACATTAATATCAATATTTTATATGAGTATATGTTCTTTGTTCAAAACACCTGTCTTGAGTCAAGCAACTGAGACAGAAGCTAAAGCTCCTGAGCTGTGTCCTGCCCATGAATTTACGAAGGCACACGGGCCGTAGCAGCCAGGTCCTTTTCATTCTATAACGCTTATAAACGACTGGTCAGATAGAGGCAATGGCCACTGATACAGTGTGGGAATTCAGAATCCCAGCTAGATCCAGTCTTAAGGACTGAGATTCTATTGATCAGTCACACACAGGATCCGCTACAGTAAGGCTCCTTGAACTTGACCAGGGTTCTTCAGCTAATGGGATGGATTTATAGGATCCAACCTTTAGTCCATAAGTAGTTTGTAGTTATGAAACGCTGTACACCTCAGGATTAATGCTCGATTTGGCAGCCCCCAGTAGTAATTTTTGGGTTGGCCCTCGGTACAGGAGGGAGATTACGAGGAACTTGGCTAGCAGAAGGGAAAGGAAGAAACCAGTTGGGAAGGGTCACCTCAGAACAATCCAGTGCCATTGAAGTGCCAGTTACCTTGGCTGGAGAAGAACAACGGGTAGCCGTTGTCACGTCTAATATGTAGAGCTTCAGGAGTCCAAAAGGCAGATGGGACATTCCTGTAGACATAAAAAGAAGGCCAGTCTGCCGGGGATGAGCTAAGGGAGATAATAAAGCCCCTGATCAGGCTGAGGAAGCTCTTATATCTCACTTAAACTCTTCTTCTCTTGAGCTTTTACACTCTGCCATTTTTTTTTAACATTGCTTCATTGACTATGCTAAAGCCTTTGACTGTGTGGATCACAACAAACTATGGCAGGTCCTTAAAGAGATGGGAGTACCAGACCACCTCACATGTCTCTTGAGAAACCTTGAACCATGTTCCTGAAATCACCAGGGAATGACCCTTATATACAGAAGCCAAAGTAATGGATTATTTATGATAGCTTGCACCTCCAAGAATTATAGGGCCTATCTCTATTTACAATCTAAACTCTGGGGATATGTAAGAGTCAGGCATTAGAGATTTGTGTTTTATTCATATATCTTTCATTTTACTCAGTCTGCTGTTTTTGTAGATGTGGGGTGTCCTTTAAATTTTTTAAATTAAACTTCTTTTCATTTTTAGTATGGTCTCTGTGACCTGCATTAAGCCATGTTCAGTCCCAGGTATCCTAAGAGCCAAAGGAAGAGTGGGCCAGTGGTCAAAGCCTAACTTCCCTAGAGTTCTTATCTAAGCATGTTGGTCTCCACAGTAGGGAGTGTGAAAGGAAAGAGAGAGGCAAAAATGGAGCCAAGCCTTTAAATGGCAAAGCAGCAGAGGGGGCTTGAGCTCGAATCCTCTGGCAGGCGGATATTTGTTTAAGGAGAAGGATAGTGACCACTAATGCAAGGACCTTAAATTACCACTGGCTCCAGAAAGCCTGAGGCAGTGAACCTGAAGTGAATTTAAAAAGGCAAGACATGAATGAAGGCTCGAAACATCCTTCATAGTACAAGTTTGTCTTTTCCTGCCCTATGGAAAAGCCTTGTTTGTGGAGGTCTAAGCCAGTTTTGGAGTATTTAAGTGCCCGTGTTCCTTTCTAATAAAGCGTTGAGGACAGAGATGCTTTTAATTCTGTCTGGGAAAGTTTCCCCTCATTACCCCTGTGACAGAACAGGTATAGACAGCATTAGGGAGGGTGGTTAAAACTCCAGCCCCCAGAGGAATGTTCTGCCCTGGAGAAAAAGGGTTTCCACCAAGAATGCTGACTGGTCTCAGACAAATCTGGCTGCCGAGGAAGAGAAGGAACCCCCAAGCCTTCTCTCCCCCCCCTCCCACCCCCTCGATCTCTTTCCTTCTGATTCATCAGCTTCAGTCAGTTACCCCTTTCCCAGGGATACAAGGAGAGTGGTGATTAAGAAGGGCACATTCTGAGTTCCTTTCCTGACAAAGGGCTTACAAGGTCCATTTGCTTAACCTTTTCACAACAGCTTGACCTTGTCAGGGGGAAGAAATCATGTTCAAACCCTGTCTGATGAGAGAGGAGGCAGGGATGGGGGCAAGAGAGGGACGGAACTTGTAGCAGGACAGATATTCTTCATGATGCCATCAGCTCCCAAGATATTTGCTTGTTGGTTTTATTTTCACGAAGTGCACTGGAGCAGGGTCCCCCAACCTTTTCCAGCCCTGTGGGCACCTTTGGACTTCTGACACAGCACAGCGGGTGCAGCCACGGAATGGCTGTCCAAAAATGGCCAGCACAGGAGGCGGCAGAGACAGCCACACTACGGCTCCCACGGTGGTCTGGTGGCAGCTGCTGCTAGAGCAACATTTTTTTAAAAAAAATCTGCGCAGTTAATTCAATATCCAGTGGCCAATCAGAAGCCCAGCTGGGCATAAGGCCCCAGATGGCCTCGCCCACTGTCTAAAAATACCCAGCAAGCACCAGGAACAGTTCTGGCAGCTGCCAAGGCACCCACGGGCACCCTTCTGGGGACCCCTGCACGAGAGCCCTGCAGAGCGTCGGAGTGGTGAGTTCTCGTGCACAACAGCGCCCGTGCATGGCTCCTCCTCAGGTCAGTGAGGCTCCCTTCAACTGGACTCGACTCCGTGTCTTCCCAGAACAAAAACTACACCAATTGAGCTAAAAGAACATTTCATATCCCCAGACTCCGTACAGCCTTCTCTTTGGCCAGGTTCAGTGTATGACCTGGCCCTTTTCTGACAGATGCAGTCCATGCACAGTGTATTACTACCTCCAAGGCCAAGCAGTCTCAGGGCAGAACCAGGGACCGCCCCCAGCACAGCACCTGAGATCACTTTGAAACAATCTCCCACCATGTCTTGTTTCGGTGCCCCTTCTATCAAGCGCTACGTCTGAAATGTCTAAACTCTACTTTGGCTCAGTTAGAAGAATATCCTGATGGCCTAAAGCTCCGTACTCTTCTTGACAATCCAAACCTTGAGATAACGGAAACTGCCGCTAAATTTCTTTTTGGTGCCATTTCTATTTGCCCTTTATTTAATTGATTGGTGTACTTACATGGTAATTCCTTACATCTGGTTTGCAAATATTATGCTGTTGTTGTTTTTGTTGTACATGGGTCTACAAGGGTTTAATGCAGCTTGCTTACATAGTCTGTCATTAAGCATGCATGCCAAACAATCCTCCAAGGCCAAGCAGTCTCAGGGCAGAATCAGGGACCCCCCAGCACAGCACCTGAGATGGGCTTCATGGTGCCCGTCAACATCTCTCCTGGCACTGGCCAAGCATCTGAGAAAGTGGACGGGCTCGGCGGGGCTGCTGGTTCCCCAATAATGCAACCCAAATTAAAATAATGTTGTCTTGGTGGCAGCTGCCGCCACACCATTGGCTGCATTCCCTCTCATTCCTCTTTCCCCGTGGACTTTTTAAAAGGACTCCTGTGATCTGCTTCTGTGGGTCTGGCTCCGCCACCTGCGGCAGTCGTCTTACTGGAAAGAAGTCACTTTTCCCAAGTGCTGTTCTGACAGTTGTTAATGCACCCTCATAAGTGTAGCTCAGTTATAAGAATAATTTGTACTGATCCTCATCGGAAAAGCGGCTTATGAGGACCAATGGGAGGGGCCATTGTGATGGCTGTAATGGAAAACATTGTCTCATTGTCGTAATCAATAATGAACAATTTAATGTGGATCAGGACTGCTGAGGTGGTGAAATTTTATCTCCTTTTTTGAAAATAAGCAAAATACCGTAAATGATATATTCCACTTCAGTATCTATTATGCAGATATACTGGAGATGAAACAAAAAATATCCAATTTTCCAATGTTTAACACATTACTTCTAAGGAAATTTCCAGTTCACTTCAGTGGTGAGGTCAGTTCTCTGCCTGCAAATATGAGAGCTTCAGGCGTGCTTCTGAGCACACACAGAGTGCCTTTGAACGACTGCATTCAGGACTGGAACCAAAGAAACCACAATAGCAAAGAGGGTGTGCCATCAAGTTGCAGCCAACTTTCAGGGTTTTCAAGGCAAGAGAGGAGCAGAACCGGTTTGCCGTGGCCTTCCTCTGCAGGGCCTTTCGTGGTGGTCTCCCTTCCAAGTACTGACTGACCCTGCTTAGCTCCCAGGCTCTGAGGAGATCAGGCTAGTCTGGAATATCAGGGCTGCGATAATAACATATTTAGACATGATGTGGGTGGAGTAATCAAGGGGAGGAGCAGGTCTGGAACAGCAAGTGTTTGCCCATTTAGTTTGAAATGTATTTTTTACAATTAAAAACCATCACATATGTTACTGCAGTCTCCCCTGCTTAAAATTATAATCTCCCCCCCCCCCGAATAAGGTTTGGGTGTGGTGAAGATGACTGTAAAAGACAATCCGCATGAGGCAGTTTTCAGTGATTCTGATATATCTGATGCCAGTTTTGTGCCATTGCCTCAGTGCAGCTGCCACCTTGATGTTGTCTTTACATGGAATTCACTGCCACAGGAGGCAGTGGCAGCTATATGTATGGACAGCTTCCAGAGGGAATTAGATAAGCATATGGAGCAGAGGCCCATCAGTGGCTATTAGCCACAAGGTATAGATAGGAACTCTCAGGCTGGGGCAAGTGATGCACTGTATTCTTGGTGCTTGGGGGGGGGAAGAGTGGGAGGGCTACTAGTGTCCTGGCCCCGCTGGTGGACCTCCTGATGGTACCTGGTATTTTTGGCCACAGTGTGACGAGTGTTGGACTGGATGGGCCATTGGCCTGATCCAACACTGGCTTCTCTTAAACTGTTATGTCTGGGGCTCCTACAATTAATATATCTTTAATATATTTCTCTGTGCAATTTAACAGACAACAGCATCAGGCCAATGAGGTCACAACTGGCAGTAGAACACTCCAATCTAATATTCTGTGCAATTTTGCAGTCTTGGATTTCTAGCTCTGGAAAGGGGGAGCCCTTTCACATGTTTTTTATACAATCATATTTATAAACAGAAAAATGCAATTGCTGGCTCAGACCGGATGATTTTACCTCTCTACCTTTCTCTTCTTCAGTGAGGTAGCCCAAGAGATAGGATTTGTAACTGTGGTCCAAATGGAACGCATTGTGCTCAGTGAGTCATGAACACTACTTATTTTTGCTCCACTGTTTTCTATTCAGTTTGCTTTATAAATGAGCAAAGGACAAACGTGTCAAATTCTTCATACAGGCCTCTGTGTGAACTGATACGTGAAATCCTAACTGGAGTTCAGACCCATTGCGATGGTTCCTACTGCTGATATGCAAAGCTGCTGGCTTTGCTCCAAACAGCTATTCTGTTTAGAAGCAAGTTATAAACACAACAGTATGGGGAAAATGCACTGAGAATGCTGATTTGGAAAATACGATCAGTGCAAACAGGCTAAGGAAGTTATTTGATCGCAACGTGGTGTTGGCATAACAATCACAAGCAGTCTGATTTCCACCTTGGGCCTACTTGGAAGCGAGTCCCATTTTGGTCAGTGTGATTTGCTTCCACATAAGTGTGCATCATATTGTAGGCTGAGACTCTACATGTTGAGGAGACGGTTTACAAGCCAAACGACATCTAGCACTTCAGAAAGGCGATCCGCTTCTCCCATCTGTAATTTAGTTATGAAAAGCATCTGCCAGTTAGGTAGATATTGATCAGAGCTCTGTTGCTAGAGAAGAGGGAGTAACTGTCCTCCTCTGTCCTATTGCCCTGATCAAAAATACCCCCCCCCCAAATGCTTTAAACCCTGCCCCAGAAAGGGGAGGAAAGCCAATACCAGGGAGACACACAGTTTGGCCTCCGATCAGGCTTTTCCTCCTGAAAGCTTGTTCCTGTGAATTAATTCAGGCAAAGATGCTTTCTAGCAAGATCAACATGGGGGAGCCTCCCCTCCCCCTCCTCCGGGTTGGGGACAACATGGCTTGGGCTATGAGCCGAGAACCAAAAACTACTTGGAGGGAAATTTGCCTGCCCCGGTGCATCTTCCATGAAAAAAATTCCTGGCTACGGGCCTGACAGTGGGAGACTGTAGCCAAGAAGGCAGAGGACAGCCAGGCTTTGTATCTAGACCCCTCCCCCCACACACACACACCATCATGTCTCTTCTGCCAACTGGACCTTCCATAGGCACTGCAGCAAGTGGAATGGTGTGTGTGTGTCACATGTTGGCTTGAACTATCTGGCTGGTCATTTTCCACTAGCTTATATTAAAAACCGAATAATAAATATCATCTGTCAGAGTTCAGCTGCTTAAATGAAACATCACTCAGTATCAATATGTAGTTACCAAATAAGTAACTGCAGAGTCAGAGAATACTAGAAAAATATGGCATCAACATCTGCAGAGGATGACTTTTGGGGAAAATTTGTTTCAGCTCTCACTGAAACTGAACAACCTTCTTTTCTTATTCAGAAGGGATAGGATATTTTACCGCCAATAAAAATGTCACTGAACATTTGCACAGCACCTTCTGAAATACAGAATAGCTACAGGGACTTTTCCTGTTTCTTAAAGTCCAGCATCCATTCCTTCCATTTCCCACTTCCTCTGCAGTGAGGCGAATTAGAAGTGTCAGTTTGAAATACTTGGCAAGCTGATATAAATTGAGACTGTCCTCAGTGAGAAATACTTTGAAAGGCGAAAGAGGCCAAAGGCCACAGAAAGTGTAAAAGAGCATGGAGAGAAGTGGAGGGAAGGACCAAGCTCTGCAACAACCAATTTTTGCTCAACAAATGCCCATTTGTTTCTCCGAATGCCCAAGTCATTCATTTGTTTTTCCTCTGATGGCATTTCCCCAGCACTCAACTCACCGCATTTTATACCTGGGTTGGTTCTGATTCTGCCACTGTTGTTTCTGTGGCATGGCATTTACCCAAACACAAGACTAGGTATTTCCCCCCTCAAGTATGCCATCAAAGAAAGAGCTCATCTTAAATTTGCATAAAAGTTACAGGTTTTTTTTTTAAATAAAAGATTTTTAGTTTTTTATAAAGACAGACATCACACAGACAAAACACATAGATGCATATATGTGGGGGTTCAGTTACATCATCAATTTACATATTTGAATGCTTCATACCATATTTGTTTTCCATGTGCCACCTTATGTTCTTACAAAAATCTTTTGCATATTTTTAAATATAAGTTTTTGTATTCTATGAATGGTTATATATCTATATACTTACTATTATATTCTTCAATCCATTTCAAAATCTAAACCATGTCGTTTCATACATACACAAGCATTTACATCGGTATCTAAATAATAGGGGATTTCATTGCCTCATCAAATAACCTGTTTAAATACCTCAATATTTGTTTTCCAAATTGCACCTTATATTCTTACAATGATCTTTCACATATGTTTAAAAATAGTTTTAAAAGAAAGTCTTTTGGATTGCCTTTCAGTAAACCACCTTACAGTCACGCCACTTCTATATTTGCAAAACAATAACCATTATAGTCATATTAAAGACTGAAAAATTTCAACCAAGGCCAGCATTCTTATCAATTGTGAAAAGTACAAAGAAGATAAAATGTACTTTTATAATTTCAGCAAACCAAGACAAAGTATGTTATGAGGCTATAACATAAAAGATTTCAAATTAAGTTCCTAATAATTCTTATTCTTATTTTTATTTATTTATTATCAAATTTATACCCCGCCCTCCCCGCAAAGCAGGCTGTTCTTCTTTTTAGTTATGATGCTTATTAAGGTATTATTATTTGTAATCCTTTAAAGGGTCTTCTTATAGTTCATATAATTCCAGATAGTTTATTTGTAATTCCAAACAGAGGCGCTCTTACTTCCCTGAAAGTCAAAGCCAAATAAGATGAATATTTCCAAAATGTTGTAATTCACTACAGAATATTGAAATATCGATATTTTTATTTCACAGTTTTGTTCTCAGATCACAACCTCCTCTTCTTTTGCCCAAGCCATTTTAAAGAACGCTTTCAGATCTTTTCTTAGCCATTTGAAGAAAGGGAGGGGGGAAGGGAAGAAATTCTTCACCCCTCTAATCCTTTGTGTTTTTAATAGATTTAAAGGGGGCTTGATCTCTGGGGAGTCTCGGATGTTGTTGCTTGTACATTTACTCATGGTGTTGATGTTTTTAAGCAATTGAACCCAATCCAGAGAGCTCTGCACACCTTTTCTTGTAGATAAGGCTCTCTCCTACTGAGCAGGCGACTGATGTGTTGGCTTCCTAACCACTGATCACTTGCTGGAGAGAAGAGGAGCCATTGGGTGGGGAGGCTAAAAAGCTGTGAGCTATCTCACACTAACTCAGCTTAGAGGGAACACTGTACCACTGATCACTTGCTGGAGAGAAGAGGAGCCAGGGGTGGGTGGAGCCAGGCTTTCCATCTTCCCGGAAACTGGAGACTGGCACAGTTGGTGATCCACACAAACATGCAATAGAATTCCTGTAGCAGTCGTCCCCCCCCCCCCCCCCAGCACCATGTTGTATTTGCAGATCTAGAGAGTGATCCACTGGAAGAAGTCCATTTCCTTCATATTTGAACTTTGCATAAGTATCACACAAGTTGTGCCTTTCATGATAATTTGGCCCCACCGTTTACATTTTTCATATATCTTCTTTCAGCTTCAGCATCTGACCAAGTAGGTGTTAATCCATGAAAATTTGTGCTACAAGTCCATCTTTAAGGTGTCAGAAGCTGTTGTTTTTCTTTCACATTATTTTATGCATAATAAAAATAAGATCAAAAGTATTATGTCATGATTTGCTTATGGCTCTTTTCATGGGTTTCCCATGCAAATTTTAAAAAGCAAAACAAATAAAATGCAATAATTAAGCAGGAGGCAGGATCCATCCAATGCCGCATTCAAACACAGACTGAGGTGTGCTTAGACTCATTCATTTCCATGGATTTAAGTTGATCTAACCCTGGGCTGGATTTTAGTGGAGAGTTGAGCATGTGTTTAAACCAGCAGGACTTAAAAGTGCTTAACTTTGACTAGATTGCAAGCCATACCTATAACTCAGTAAATTCGTCTGCTTGCGTTGTTACTTTTCATTGTCTATGGAAACCTTTGTGGTTTTCTATGGAGGGAAAAATGGAAACATGAGCTGAATGAAGTGAATTCCCACAAAAAGGGCCATTTTCGCTCTGATGTGAAACAACAGCAGAAATCTGACAAGCCCATTAACAAGACGACCGAGATCAAACATGTCGGAGTGCTGGCAGAGCTCGAAAATTCTCCGGGATGCCCAAGGCGGAGAAGGAGAACCGGGAGCGAGAAGAAACACCAAAGGGAAAGGGGATGAACTAAGACAACACACACATTTCTGAGTTCTTGTGCTGCTAAGTAGTTAAGAATCCTGAGGGATTAGAGGCTGAACAACTCCACATGTAAGGGAAACATCTTTTCTTCTAAAAAAAAATACTTCTGCTCCTATAAATAATTCAGTTGAATAGGTGATATGCAGAAGCAATTTTCTGGCACCCTAACATTAAACAGAAAGTCATTCTCCCCCCCCCCCCCCCCTCCGTTGCAAGTATATACTACATTGCACGTTTAACATGCAACCAGTTATTGTTTTTATATTAATCTGCTAACCTTGGAAGATGGAAAAAGCCCTTGTGCCTCAGCCCAGCTTTCCCCAGTATTTATTTATTTAGGATATTTCTATGGCAGAGTCCTTCAGATTATTAAACTATCCCGCTTGCTCAGAAAAAAGGTGGGATACAGAAGGGAAAAGGGGGCGGGGAAAATAGAAATCCATCAGGTTTGCCAAATAATATGAATTGTTACTACAGGAAAATAAAATAATAAAAAGCAATAAAATAGAGAAAATAAGAAAAATGAGAATAAAAATGAGAAAATAACAAAATAAAGTTTAAAGAACTATCCCACTTGCCACAGGTATCCTGCAGTCATGTAAAGTTGAGTTATGTTGATGATGGAAAAACAGACAAGGGGGTTCTCCCAAGGTCAAGCTGGTGAGGTCCATGGGCAGGTCCTTCTTAAATCATTTGACCGGTTTGAAATGACTGGCATTGCTTTCCCAACCTTACCATCTTTTTAAAACCAGATGAGAATGGCAAGAATGACAAGTTTGGGTGACCATGTAAATTAAGCTTCCAGTTTGGTTAAACACCTTTATTGTGCTGCATGCCATTTGCTGCTCACCCTCTGCCTATATGCATGGACTGGTAACGTCCACTTCCAGGTATCTGAAGAAGTGTGTGCGCATGTGCTCGGCGGGTCTTCAAGGTGCCCCTGGACTCGAACTCTGTTCTGCTGCTTCAGTGCCACACCGGTCCGGAACCCACCCGAAAGAATGGGAGGGGGCGCCCGATTTCTTTATTTCCTGCAGCGACAGCAGTCGGGGTTCAGAGAGGGATGCTCCCCAGCTGCACCAAGGGAGCCGGCCGGCTGCGGTAAAACTCCCGTCGTCGTCAATAGATGCCGGGGCCGATTTTTCTTGCCCGTCTCATTTATTTCCCCCCCACGCCCCAGTGTGGCTTAGTTTAAAAACCTTTACAAAATCAAGCAAAGACGCACTTTTTCTTTTCAAATAAACCGACGGAATTCTGATGCGAGTGCAGGGCCGGCTCCAGGTTTTCCAGGTAGGGGGCCTGGAGATAAGGAAGACTTCAAAGGAGAGGTGGGGGGGGGTGAGCAGCAGCAGCAGCACTTTGGGGCGCCTCCTTTGCCTTGAGTGGGAGGGGGAGTCTGGTTGCTCCTGAGAAGGCCCCCCCCCCCCCCTGTTCCTCCTTTTGAGGGCCATT
>NW_015172719.1:17738-18183 GCF_001447785.1 Gekko japonicus
CCCCCCTTATACATGAGTAATCCTGCCCGGGGTCCAGCTGCCAGGCTTTCCCCCCTCTCTGAGGTTCCTCCCGGGTCCCTCCGGCTGCGAGGAAAGAGCCAAGCCGCCCCCGCGGAGAACTTTTGGCTCCCCCCCCCCTTTGCTCGCCCGCCTGCCTTTCACCCTTTCCGTGCTGCAGAGGACGCTGAAAGGCTTCCTCCTCCTCCTCCTCCAGCCCTCCCCACGAGGCGCGGCGCGGCGCCGGGACTTCAGCCAGGCGGGCCCGAGACAGTGCCTTCTAATGCAGCTGGACGAGGCCGCTCGCGAGTCAAATCTCCAGGGGGCAGCCTTGCAGGGGAGGGGGTTATCTGCAGCAGGAAAAGGTCGAAGGAGGGGAAGGTTTACGGGGGGGGGGGGGGGGGAAAAACCCCTCCAGCCCCCCGGAAAGGGAAAAAGGGGCCGGCTC
>NW_015172719.1:19080-27350 GCF_001447785.1 Gekko japonicus
TGCCCGGAGGCAGCTCAGCGTCCGCGGGGGGCGGGGGCGGTTCTCTTCAGCCGGAGAACGACTAGAAAGTGGCGAGGGCGCACTCGCGGCCCCGGGGAGCCCAGAGAGGGCCGCTCCGCAATGAATGGACTGGTTAAACTTAGAAGAGGAGTCGAAAAGAGCACCCGAAAGACTAACAATGAGCAGCAACTCAGTAAAGCGCACAAATGCTGTTATTCTTTCTGCTGCTCCATTCTGTTCAGGAAAATAAGGCACTGTAATTTTATGTTCCATGCCTTTGGAACTTACTGCTACAGTATTCAGTTCCATTGTCTGTAAATAGAACCTCTGGAACTTTGCCAAATTTATTTTTCACAGATGCAATGTAGCTTTTAAAATTCTCAAAAACTTGATCTTTACTTTTAATTAATAGACATATTATGACTTTGCTTCCATAAAAGTGAAAACATATTTGCTTCTACCAGCAAAGGGACATATAGGTCCCACTAGGTCTGAGTAGACTCTCTAAAAACTCTTCATTGTGCACAGTTGTTGTTGTTCAGTCGCACAGTCGAGTCCGACTCTTCGCGACCCCATGGACAATCTCCCGCCAGGCTCTCCTGTCTTCCGCCGTCCTCCGAAGTTGGCTCAATTTCATGTTCGTTGCATCGCTGACACTGTCTAACCATCTCATCCTTTGCCGTCCCCGTCTTCTTTGACCTTCAATCTTTCCCAGCATCAGGGTCTTTTCCAGTGAGTGCTCCCTTCTCATTTGGTGGCCAAAGTATTTGAGCTTCAGTTTCATTATCTGGCCTTCCAGGGAACAGTTAGGGTTGATTTCTTTGAGGATTGACTGATTTGTTCTTCTTGCAGTCCAAGGGACTCTCAAGAGTCTTCTCCAGCACCATAGTTCAAAAGAATCTATTCTTCGGCGCTCGGCCTTCCTTATAGTCCAACTCTCACAGCCATACATGACTACTGGGAATACCATTGCTTTGACCATGCGGACTTTTGTTGGCAGGGTGGCACAGTAGGGCTGGTTTTATAGCTTGGAGCTGTGCCCTTGGTTCTCAGGCACACATCACAACCAGCTTACATTTGATTGCAATCAACAAGATCAATATTGCATTCCTTCAACAATTTCTGCACACTTTGCACATGATGTTGACCCAATTTCAGCTGCCATTTAAAAATATGGTTCTTCTGTTTACATACTGTCATTGTATGATGCACTGGCCCATTAGCATCATCAGCATCCTCAACAATATTCCTTAATTAATGAAAACCACCCTTTTCATGTACCATTATTTCAGATCCAGATTTAACACCAAAAATGCAACTATCCTCCTTTCCAAATATAGCTCTGTACCAGGGGTGGCCAAACTTGCTTAACGTAAGAGCCACATAAAATAAACAAGAGATGTTTGAGAGCAGCAAGACATGAACAAGTATTATATACATGTTTTTATTGGAAAATAAGCAAATTTGCTTTTTATTAACATTAAATGAGACTGGCAAAAATAAAAACAGGGTTAAAACAGATATTGATAATATTTATTTGTCCAATGATATTTGTTTGCTAACAATATTTATTTGTCTAAGAGAGAGAAAGGTGAAAAGAAAGAACAAAAGAGGTGGAAAGAAAGAGAGAAAAAGCAAATAGATCGGGAGGGGGAGGAAGCAAGAAAGACAGAGGAATGAAGGAAGGGAGAGAGAGAAAAAAGAAAAAATCTGGAAAGAAAGCAAATAAAAGTGGGGGAAGGCAGGAAGGGGGAAGAGAGAGAACGAGAGAGAAAAACAAAGAAAGCAAATAGATGAGGGAGGAAAGGAGAGAGAGAGGAAAGAAAGAAAATAGATGGGAGGGAGGGAGAAAGAGAAAGGTGGAAAGAATAAAAAGTGGAAAGAAAAAAGGAGAGAGAAACAAACAAAGCAGAAAGATGGAGGGAGAAGGAAGGGAGGGAGAAAGACAGGTGAAAAGAAAGAAAGGTTGAAAGAAAGCAAATAGATGGAGGGAGGAAGGGAGGTGGAGAGAGAGAGAGAGGTGGAAAGAAAGCAAATAAGTGGGGAAGGAGGGACAAAGGGAGAGGTGGAAAGAAAGCAACTTTAAATGTGTTCTCCAACACACACACCCATGCCCCCACACCAGCTGGCTTGAGTTGGATAAGGGATTTAAAGAGAACCTTTACCATTCAGAGTTTCCCCTTCAACTTGTAGTAGATTGAGCCTCCTTTGTTTGTCTAGTTCAATCTTTATCTTTAGCTAAATGTTTATAACTTCCTGAGTCTATAAGCCTATAATTCTCAAGATATGAATTTGATTCAGCAATTGCAAAAAATTGCAAACCAGACTTGTTCATATGTTGTTGTTTTTAATAATTTATTTTAGGTTTTCAACAAGTACAACCATATAATCAACATAAACATATATATCTATATATCGCCAGAAGTGTTTAACCAATTATACACTCTAATATCTTTTCCATTTAATAGAATCGTTAGTCTATCCATTTCTGCAATAGCTAACAACTTAATCTGTAACTCTTTAACTGAAGGTAAAGTAGTCAGTTTCTAGTATTTAGCTACCAAAATTCTAGCAGCTGTTACTATATAAGTTAGCAGATAGGCTTCGTTTGACTTTACATCATTTGGTATCATATTTAGGAAATATATTTCAGACTTGTTCATATGTTTAAATGTCTTTCCTCTCCCATGGCCACTTGGCTTTATCCCTTTAGACGGAAATTTACTTTTGGTGCTATTATCCACATGGCCACCAGGTGTCGCTACCTCACTGGGAGGGTTTCTCTGAAATCCTTTGTCTCTTTAAATCTACATTGCTTGACCACATGACCAGGTCTCCCACAATGAAAACATGTAATATCTCTTTTTCCATGTTGCACCCTTGACATTTTATTTGCTGTTTCTGGAAACTCTCTTCTGGTCTCTTCTTCCTGTAGATAACTTATAGCAAATTTAAGAGTCAGATCAGTTAACTCTATAATGACTGAAATGTAAACAACTTGTAAAATACTCCAATACTATACTTGAGTGTTTAAGCAGAAACTGGGGGGGGAGCGTCTCCTCAAAGTTTTAAAAGACCTTTTTGAATACTTACTTGTTGGCAACTAATTATCTGGAGTTAGTGTGATTAACAAAGTTACTTCAGTTTCATTATCAGTTCACCTCATCCATCCTACCCCTGATTCCACCCAGGGCTGTGGCTACAAAGTTTTTGCTCAGGGGGCATTTTTTTCTTTTTTGTTTGTGGGGCAATCCAAGAGTGACTGTTATAACATGAGCTTTCATAAGCAAGGCCCTCCCTCCATCACAGACTTTCTGATCTGAATTCAGATTTGGAAAACTTGTACCATAGCACTATGACCAATCCACAACACTGAAAAATGGAAGATGTTAAAACAGAGGCGGCTTTTATTCCAGCTGGCTATTCGGGTGAGTAAACCAAAGTTCTTAAACTCCACTAATCTTTAAAAAAGGAATTGAACCTTCTAGTTTTGATTGGGCTACAGTCCCGATGTGGATGTATGTAGGGAATTGTGTCTGGTGAAGGAAGGGAAAGGGATAAGATAAGAGCGAAGGAAGACACATCCATTGCAAGCTGAGTCTGGAACTGCTGGAGCATTGGGGAGGGTGCGAGCGAGCAGCTGCCCAACCACAGGGAGCAGCAGCAAGTTGCGTTCTGGAGGAGTGTAATGAAGAGGGAGCTGCAGAAGCGTGCGAGAGCCAAGGCTTGGGCCAGGCTGGGCTGGTGCTGCGAGGGGCACCTCAGCAACTGGAGCTGGACAATCCCGTGCAGCAGCTCCCAACTGCTCCCTCCAGGCCAGCCTTGCCCTTGAGAGAAGAGCTCTGAGAGAACTTGTGACTGACCCAAGGTCACACCAGCAGCTGCATGTGGAGGAGTGGGGAATCAAACCCGGTTCTCCCAGATTAGAGTCTGCACTCTTAACCACTACACCAAACTGGCTCTCCAAGAAGACCAGGACAGGGACTTGTGAAGAGGGGGAAGACAGGGGGATTGAGGGAGTGCCCATCTGGAGAGCCATCCTACAGCACCTTCAGCAGCCCTAGGTCCTCCTCAACCCCTAGCCTCTCCCCAAGCTGTGCCTTTAAAAAAGACCCTGGTTGGGGCGGAGGGCTGAGACTTGCAGCATGCTCCAGTCTAAAATCACCCACTCAGCTTCCACAGCAAGAACCTTGGCCTGGAGATCCTGCTCCGAAGCCCTGACTGCTATGTCATACTGGCTGTCCTAGGGGAGCTGCCTCGGCAGGATATAATGACAAAGAGTCCACCATTTTTCATCTCTGCCATCTGGAAAGCAACTGTAATTTGGAGTGATCTCCAGCCCTCACCTGGAGATTGGCAACAATGGTTCCCCAGGTGGAAAAGTACAGTCTTTCTCTGCAGTGGGGACCAAAGCAGCTTACATCATTCTCCTCTCCCCCTTTTGATCTGCACAACAACCCTGTGAGGTAGGTTAGGCTGAAAGTCTGTGACTGGTCAGAAATCACCCACTCAGCTTCCACAGCAAGAACCTTGGCCTGGAGATCCTGCTCCGAAGCCCTGACTGCTATGTCACACTGGCTGTCCTAGGGAGGCTGCTGCTGGTGAACAGGAGCAAGCAGCCAGGCCTAGTTAAGTCATAGCGGTAAGGTGTCATCAAGTCACCCAGAGGGTGCTACCAGGCCTAGGGTAGCCAGCCTCCAGGTGGAGCCTGAAGATCACTTGGTATCGTAACTGAACTCCAGACAACAAATCTCTCTCCCCCGGGAGAAAATAACTGCTTTGGAGGGTGGACTCTTTGGCATTCTATTCAGCTGAGGCCTCTCCCCTCCCCAAACTTTGGCTTCTGTAGACTCCACCACAAAATCTCCAGGAATTTCCCAACCTGGAGCTGGCAACACTAGTCAGGACTGGCCCCAATGAGTTCCCCACAAAGGCCAAAGTAGGCCTGGAAAGGGCCTCCTCCCCCTGCCTTTTTACTGACAGAACCAAGCTTGGTTGCCTAGCAGCAGCCACTGAGGGGAAAGTGAGCCCAACAGCAGTTTTGGCAGTTTATTCAGAAAGGGCATGGCCAAGCTGGCAGTGAACGGGGGAGAGGAGTGGGCGCAGCACCCAGCCAATGGCATGCAAGTGCTCTTGAGTGGTGGTTGATGGGCCAATGGCTGATGGAGCACACAGCACAGCCAATGGCACGCAAGTGCTCTTGAGTGGTGGTTGATGGGCCAATGGCTGATGGAGCACACAGCACAGCCAATGGCACGCAAGTGCTCTTGAGTGGTGGTTGATGGGCCAATGGCTGATGGAGCACACAGCACAGCCAATGGGAGAGCTGGAAAGTGCCAATACACTAGGTCTTTTATATATGTAGGATATATTGTGTGTGCTGTGCGAAAGAGGCAAAGTAGTGGTGGGGAGGGGGTCATCCACCAGCTCCTTGCTTTTCATCCACCTGCTCCTTGCTTTGTGGCTCTGGGCCCTGCTGCTGGAAGCTCCCTGGGGAGAGATGGTGCCAGTTAAGGAGGACTCCAAGCTTTTGTGGGCAGCTGGGGTGGGGGCTATGCCCCTGTGGAGGTCAGGAAGGCTCCCACTTTCCTGGCTTTCCACGAATTGTGCAAAACTGAATTATCCTGTTAATTATCCCATTAATTAGTGCAATGGTTCAAGAAGATATTTTAGTAAAGGAATAGGAACTGCAGGTTGTACTACTGTTACCATTTGTTGCTGTAAGTATGCTCCTACTATGTAATTTCTACGCTATTTAATGTCATGCTAATTCTTCTGCTTCGTTTCTGCTTCAGATTTCTGCAATCCAAAACTCACCCTATCACATCATTTACTGGATGTCCTATCCTGTTGATTTTTTTTTACTTACGCTGTGAACTCCACCTGGAATCTCAGAAAGGCAAACAATAAATAAATAAATAAATAAATATGATCGAATCCTATTGAGGAAGATCCCAATTTACAATTTGTATTGCTCCTGATGTCGTTGGTACATTGTCTGTTGGTTGTCCTGGGTTTACAGTGAACTGAAATGCAAAACATAGCATAGAATACAAATAGGAAGGAAGAAGAAGAGATTGGGTTTATACCCCATGGCCCTTCACTACCCAAAGGTGTCTCAGAGCGGCTTACAAACTCCTTTCCCTTCCCCTCCCCACAACAGACACCCTGGGAGGTAGGTGGGGCTGAGAGAGCTCTTGACAGAAACGGCTCTTTTTCAAGAACAGCTAATTCTCAGAACTACGGCTTGCCCAAGGTCATCCAGCCAGGTCTCCCCAGGTGCAAGTGGAGGAGTGGGGAATCAAACCTGGTTCTCCCAGATTAGAGTCCGCGTACTTAACCACTACACCAAACTGGCTCTCTAACATGCCCCTCTGTTTTTTGAATGTACAGGAAGGAGGGAAGCCATATACCTAGATGGCTTCAGTGGCACTGTGACCTTCAGACTGAACTCCACTGATTTGTTTGGAGGGCAGATTACAAAACGAAGTTTCCCAGGCCAGTAATTAGATATCCCCTCCAGAGTTAAAATCTGAAGCCGATTACAGTGTTAATATGATGATAATGGGCAGAAATGACCAATGGATTATTGAAAATAAATAAATCTCTGACTGGAAGAGCAAAGCAGACATTGCAAAGAAGGATTATTGAATTCGAAATAAGCTTGAGCAATTATCCTGACATACTGTAATTTATTTATATCTCGTGGGATGTGATCCAACACAGTTAAGCACATCAATTTCTCTTTACTTCAGTGAGAGAACTAAGTGTTTCCTATCAAAATAATGTCTGAATCGTGCCAACTGTCCCACCAGAGAATTGTGAACAAAGCACTTGCGTTATATTGAATGGCCTCAGTCAAAAGTAAGTATTCTTGGAGTAATGATCTATATCTGGAGGGTTCTTTCCACTGGCTCAAAGCCAGTTATTTTGCCCCAATTTCTCCTCTGACACTCCATCCTTCAGCTCTGGGATGTCCTGTCCGTCCTTCCTTGCTGAGCTGCTTTTCTAAGCTGCTCACGCCTACCCTATTTCTTAGAATTCCCCCAGTTTTGTCCTTTCAGTCATCTGGGCTCTCTTCCCCCAGTATCACATCTCCTGGCACCTTTGCCAATGGAGCCTGCCATCCCTTTTGTCTTCCTTTCTTCTTCTGTCTCTAGCCTGGGCTGGGCCAAAATCCCCTTCCTCTTCCACTTGCCAGTTTCCCCAAGTAAAAGCAAGAAGCTTGTATGCTTCTCAGAGGGAAGAGGCTGAGGGAGGGAAGAACCACTGTCCTTGGCCACTGTTCCACTCTTTCATCACTCAGACAGGGCCCCCTTGCAGAGGTGGGCAGCTATGGGGTTTTCATGTCTTCTTATCTTCCTTTCCCCTTTCTTCCACAATAGGTTTGTCTGTTCTGATCTGTTTGTGACATCAATCTCTGCTCCTCATATGTTTTAGGAATCGTTGAAATATGTGAAACTAGGAATAAGGCCCGTTGTGAAAATAAATACAATGAACTCTAGAAAGAGGCTCTGGGAGAGTGCCAAGGCCTTGGGCACTTAGCATCAATGTGCTGTGGCGACCTCAGCAGGGTATAATGACACAGAGTCCACCATTTTCTCCAGAGGAACTGATCTCTGCTACCTGAGAAGCAGTTGTAATTTTGAGTGATCTCCACCCCTCACCTGGAGATTGGCAACAATTGTTATCCAGGAGGGGTTGGCTGGTTTGAAGGGTGGAGTCTATGGCATTGTACCTGTCTGAGGTCCCACCCCTCCTCAAACCTCACCCTCTCCAGGCTCCACCCCTTAAATCTCCATGAATTTACCAACCTGGAGTTGGCAACCCTATCTCCTTTTCAGCCAAGCATCAACCTGCCATTATCTGCCCCTCTGATGTCAGCTTTCCATTTCCTCCCCCCTCCCTCCTGGAGATCAGTTATAATTCTGAGTGATTTCCACCCCTCTCCTGAGATTGGCAACAGTGGTTCCCCAGGAGGGAATGGCTGGTTGGGATGGTGGAGTCTATGGCATTGCACCTGTCTGAGGTCCCACCCTGCCTTAAACCTCCCCCTCTCCAGGTTCTATCCCTCAAATCTCCAGGAATTTCCCACCTGGAGGTGGCAACCCAATCTCTTTCCCAGCCAATCATCAACCTACTTTTATTTTCCCCTCACTCTTCAGCTTTCCATTCCCCCCCCACACACACACACCTGCAGCCTCTTCCATGATCTGAAGCCCTGAAGTCCACCATTTTCTCCAGGGGAACTGATCTCTGCCATCTGGAGA
>NW_015172719.1:28087-42280 GCF_001447785.1 Gekko japonicus
ACACATAATATTCTCGACCTCTGGAGGTTGTGGGCTCACCTGTACATCAGCCTCTCTCTCTTGCCCAAGAGAGCAGGGAAGCTTCCATTCATTCCCCAGTCCAGACGACTGTGGAGTGGCTGAATTTCTGCTGCTCCCAGGGAGGAAGACTGCCTTGGGACAGTCCCTGTTTTCCCGCACTTTTTGGGATTGCGGCAGCTGGGAACTGTAGGCCAGCAGATGAGGAAGCCCCATTCAACTCAGTGAGTGATACCCCTGCAGGCCCCTCTCTGGAATTACAGCTCAATTAAACCTGATGGGGGAACATTTTAAACAAAGAACCACAGCCATCTGCAGGGCTGAAGAATGGTCGGCAGGCAAACGCCCGCGGCTGCTCCTCCGCTGATCTTCTCCTGACGGCTGAAGAAAGCTGGTCAGGCAAATGGCTGCTTGGCTGCTAAGGTAAACTGTTTGGATTGGAGTTTTGGCAGGAGCTGGCTCTGTGGTCGGGACTCAGGCATACCTTCTGATGGGCAGTTCAGGCAGCCAACTGATTTTGGCAAGCATAGAATGTTGCCATGCGAAAATACGTTTATATATAAGGACAGGATACTCTTCAGGGTTGGTCCCACCTGCCGCAGCCCCTGACTGAAGAGAAGTCAGAAGTTTAGGCCACGTTACCATTCTAAACCGGATGTTATTCATTGTTGGCTCGATTTTGCATAAAACGGTAACAGTTATCAAGTGACAATCTTGTGCCCCAGCCAAAGATCACTCATGTTTATCTTTTCAATTGTTTATTTAAAATCAATGCAATCATTCCTGAAATCAGTAAATATGAAAGAATCAGTATGATACCAAATGTACTTGCACATATAAATGAAATGAGAAACAGAAATACATACAGGTATTTATCTATTCTATCTAAAGACTGAAAACTTTTTGAGATTCTTTCCAAAGCACTTCAGAAACATTAGATCAGGGGTGTCAAGCTAAAGGCCCATGGGCCGGAAGCAATCCGCCCATTGCTTTAATCAGGCCCGTGGCTCTTTTCTCTCCCCCCCCCCACCTCCCCATCCTGTCCTCACCTTTTGAAGCTCCAGGCTGCCAAAGTTCCCAGCTCCCTCCCTCTTGTCTTTTTCTGCTTTGGCAGGAAGCTCTTCTGGGCTTGCAAAGTTACAAAGAAAACACAGAATGGATTTTTCTGTTAAGGTCTCTGCACATCGGGACTGTGCTCTGGGACTGGAATGACAGCCCCCAGAGTAGAATGACGGTCCCTAGCAATAGACTCTGTGTTCTGGGACTGGAATGACAAGGCACAGAGTGGAATGACAGCCCCTGGGAGTAGCAGCAGCATTCTGGAAATGGAATTCCACTCTGGGGGCCCTCATTCCAATCCCAGAATGCTTCTGCTACTCCCAGGGACTGTCATTTCACTCTGGCGGCTGTCATTCCAGTTTCAGAGCAGTCTGTCTGGGCCCGGAGACCTTAATGGGAAATCCATTCTGCATTTACTTTACAACTTTGTCTGTGCTACAATGTATTTCCATGGAGTGGAGCTCAAGAAGTTTCACTTTCCAGTGTTTGTATAGTTGAAGCCATTGCTTGATGGAGTTGTTTCCTTGCAAATACAGGGCTGATGTTTTAAACCAGCTTGTCCCTGCTGAATGGGCCTGAGAGCGGGTGCTTGAGTGAGGACTCTAACCTGGGAACCCACAGCCAAAGAGGAAAATGACACGGTGCCATGGGGTGGAGGGATAAGCTTGCAGCCCCCAGCCATTTCATGTTCCTAGGCTCAGAGCGCTTCATATGTTTAGTTTCTGTTGTGCTCCTTGTGCTTTTTCTTGATGTTTTATTTTCAAAATTTCATTTGCCAAACCCCACTATTCCACCACCTTCCCACTTTAGGCAGGTATCTTTGGGGGGAGGTTTGGGAGGTGTCAGCTATCAAAGACTGTTAAATAAACAAAACATTGCAAGAGTCTTAAGTACAGTTGTATTTTAAGTAAAAAAATAATATCATTAATTGTGTTTGTATCTTTGATAAAGTTTATATCTCTGCTACCTGGGCATTACATTTTATGACACACATGGCCTGGTCCCTCCAAAAGTTCCATTTATTGTCAGATCCAGCCCTCGACACCCCTGCATTAGATAGTCTCACGCAGTCCACATCTGAGTGATTCTGGGGTGTTGGGGGGGTATGGCTACCTTTATAGGCCCAATTATGTGAAACCCACATGACCATCCCCAAACATTCCCATTTGCCACTTCTGATGTCCTGAGGCAAGTTCTTCTCTGAGCATAGGAAATAAATCCCCATAGAAATATATGTATCAGAACTGTGAACTATTCGCTCAGTCCGTTCAGAGATGCTTCTGGGCTTCAGTCTGTCTGTTCTAAGCCTCTCTCTTTCAAGCACACAGCTGAGAAAGTAAAACTACTCGGGCATGTTTTGCAAACTGGAAAGTAAAACAAATGGTCATACCTGCTGTTTGTTCCAACAGTACCTCTGACAGACAACAGTCTTCCACTCTCCTTCTCAGCTGATATGAACGTGTGTGTGTGTGTGTGTGTGTGTCAAGCACACAGCTGAGAAAGTAAAACTACTCGGGCATGTTTTGCAAACTGGAAAGTAAAACAAATGGTCATACCTGCTGTTTGTTCCAACAGTACCTCTGACAGACAACAGTCTTCCACTCTCCTTCTCAGCTGATATGAACGTGTGTGTGTGTGTGTGTATTACAGAAAAGAAAAATACCCATATGGGCTGATTTACTGTTTTATATGGAACTATGTTCAGGGCCGGCCCCAGCTTTTTTTTTGCACACTAGGCAAGGATACCTTCTGGTGCGCCCCCTGCGCCCACCAATTTTCAAACATAAATGCATTTTAGGCAGAATGAAAAACACAAAATTTGAAATGGCTAATTTCTTTTTTTTTAATTGTGAGAAAAAGTAATACAATCTCTGATTTTCTCTCTCAAACAGAAAAACACAAATCACAAAGCATTTTGAAAAATCCTGTTAATTGTGATGTTGACATTTAAGTCTCTTCAGTGTTTCCATTTCAGGCACATCAGTTGCAAGACTCTGACACAGACCTAATAATCAAGAAACTCCCAAAGTACGGTGGTTTACTTGACCAGCAAACAGAACCAGGGAAAGTGCATCATACAGTTTGGTTCTTTGTTGTTCAGTCGCACAGTCAAGTCCAACTCTTCGCGACCCCATGGTTCTTAGCCTGAATGGAAAGCTGCATTCAGACATAATGGTAAATCACAGTTTGCTTAAAGCTCAATATCTGCAACAAACTCTGCAACAAAATCTGAAACACTATCTACAACAAACTCTTTTAATCAAACAGCAAATCCTGGCGTGAGTCCAGTGGCACCTTTAAGATCAACAGATGAGCTTTTTTGTGCACAAACACTCTTCTTCAGATACAAAGAAATATATAGAGAGGGTGGGCAGTAACTTAACACACATGTATGTTAAAGAAGCTCATACTAGGGTTGCCAGGCACCTCCCGGCCACTGGTGGGGGATGCCAGATACAGACTGGGAGACTGGGGACAAAAATGCCATAGGGTGGGTCCCCTTCAACATTTTCCGTTTTCTCCAGGGGAATTGATCTCTCATGTCTGTAGATAAGCTGGTTGTTCTTCTGAGTCCAACACTAACCTCCGGTGCTGGCATCAATGGAGCCCCGTCAAAGGTCAGGTGCAGGGTCCCTGCCCTTGGCCCGCCCCAACTCAGGCACAGGACCTCCGTCTTCATTGGATTCAGTTCCAGCCCGCTCAGTCTAAGCCAACCAGCCACGACTTGCAGCGTCCGGTCTAGATCTTCCAGTTTGGAGTCAGACTGATCGCCCAACAACAGATAGAGCTGGGTGTCATCTGCGTACTGGTGACATCCCAGCCCATGCCTCCGAGCACTCTGGGCAAGAGGGTGTATGTAAATGTTTAAAAGCATTGGGGACAGCACTGCCCCTTGAGGTACTCCACATACCAGAGGGTCCCTCTGGGACAGCTGATCCCCCAGTGCCACTCTTTGTCCCTGACTTTGGAGAAAGGAAGTGAGCCATTGCAAGGTCAGTCCCCGAACTCCGGTGTTGACGAGGCGGTGGATCAGTAACTGATGGTTGACTGCGTCGAATGCAGCTGACAGGTCTAACAGCAACAGCACTGCCGATCCGCCCCGATCCAGGTGCCTTCGGAGGTTGTCTGTGAGGGCGACCAGTGCCATCTCTGTCCCATTTCCCAGTCAGAAGCTGGACTGGAAGGGATCTAAAACGGAAGCGTCATCCAAAAAGCCCTGTAACTGATTTGCCACTGCCCTCTCTACTATTTTGCCCATATACGGCACGTTGGAAAGTGCTAAAATTATCAATGTTCCTGACATTGCTTAACCCTATTATAGTGGTCAATAGTTTAAAAAGCAAACTAGGTTTCAAGTTTTTGTCTCACTGCTTTTAGAGGTTGTCAAAAACCCTAAATCAGAAATTTCACCTAAGCTTCTTCTGAGATGTCCATTCAGAGAAATCTGATGTCCTTATCATGATCTTACCTTTTTCGAAATCTATTCTACCATAATCATAAGTGATTGGTTCGTAACTAAATATGAGATAATCAACTCAAGTGCAAATGAGCCAATCAGCAAGTTCATACAAATTACATCTGACATAGCAAGATAAAAAGGCCAATCCCAACTCTTAACCTCCATGAAAAAGCAGTTAATCATTTTTTTCTGTAACTGTTTCAGTTAACTGTCAAAAATTAAAGTCACTTTAAGCACAAACAGCTCACTAACAGTTGAAGAGTGCTTAAACTCTCAGTTTACATGCACAATCAGCAGGAATAAATTGGTGCAGTAATAACTATGGCTACACCCCCAGGTGCTTACACGTTTTGCCCTACAGAGCAAACAGCAGTTTGGAGTAGGCAATTTTTACTGGGCAAACAAAGCAGGGAGGAAGCGTTCAATACTATCTAACAAAAAAACGCTGAAAGACAATCACAGCCCCCTCCTCTGCATTGCTATAAAAAAAGTGTTGGCAGATCTAATCTTACTGAACAATACTCCCCTCTAGTGTACAGTTCTGAGAACTGCACACTACCCTTTACAACCTTGCTCTGAGATTCGGGTGGGTCGCTGTGCTAGTCTGAAGCAGCAGAACACAGTTTGAGTCCAGTGGAGGCACCTTTAGGACCAACAAAGTTTAATTCTGGATATAAGCTCTGAACATTTTGACAGCTTATACCCAGAATTAAACTTTGTTGGATTTAAAGGTGCCCCTGGACTCTTACCTTGCTGTGAGTAGAAGCTCCTGCCAAACCAAGCCCCGGCAGCCTCCGAACGATCTCCACTGTTCTTTGCTTTGCCTTCCAGCATGGAAGCATTGCCATCTAACACCCGCAGCAAATAAATAACAAGCCTGCTGGCCCCTTCTTCCAATTGCTGGCAAGGCTAACTTTTAAAACCATGACTAGGAAGAAAGGCTTTTTTCTCCTCTAATTTTTAAATGTATTTTTTTATTGTCTGTCATGATGAAGAGTTCTGGTGAGTCTGAAATCTTGCACAATGTTTTGTATCACTGTCATTGACCCCCCCACACACCAAAGGAATTGTCTGTCTGTCTGTCTGTCTATCTAGAGATAGAGATATAGTTCTCTTTTTGAGTGGGTCAATGCGGCTTTTTCATAGCCCCTGAAGTGGAAGGTGCCCTAGCTCAGCAGTAGAGCATCTGCTTGGCATGCAGAAGGTCCCAGGTTCACTCCCCGGCACCTCCAGTTTAAAGGATCAGGTATCAGGTGATGAGAAAGACCCTGGGGGCCTGGACAGTTGCTGCCAATCTAAGAAGACAATATTGACCTTGATGGATCAAGGGTTCAGTATAAACTTCATGTGCTCACCTGTCATCATCCTAGGTGACTGTGGCATGTTCATGTATTTCCTTTTGTTCTCCTCTCCTCTACTTTCTGCTGCTAATCTATCTAAGGCTCCTTGAGGCTGGTAAAGGCTCAATATAGACACCTGAATCGATACCTGTCTTGGTGCTGACATGGAATTGTGCCATCATCAGCTCCTAAGGAAACGCTAGCCTATGAGGTATTGACTGGAGCCTACCCAAGCCCTGCAGAGTCTGATCCACATTCTGGAGGCAACGGCCGATGTATCTGCCTGAAGTGCCAAGTTGTACGAAGGACTGCATCCAAACATGGAGAGCATTTTCACTAGCCTGACACAGGCCACAGAAGTACAAAGAGCTCATTAGTGGGACATATTCCTGGGGCCCTCCCCCTTGAAATAGCTGGCCTGAGGTACACTCTGCATTCAACTTGGGTATACTGAGTGGCAACCATATGTCATTCAATGGGTTCTGTTCCATCCTATGACTGCAAAAAACTACCTTGAGGACTGGTTACTTTGAAAAAGCATGTCATAAATATTTAGAGCAGGGGTGGCCAAACTGCAGCTCAGGAGTTTCACACGCTCCAATTTAATGTCAATAAAAAGCAAATATACATATTTTCCAATAAAAGTGTGTGTATGATATTTGCGTTAGCCAAATTGTTCTATTATTTAATAAAGATGGGGAATTATAATTATTAATATGCAATTGGCTTATCTATAGGATCTGACCTGTGTATACCAGAGTTAGAATTCCAAAGAACCCAGGAACAGACACAGAAACTGGGTGGCTAAAATAATGATTTCTTTACTAAACATTCTCAAGCGCACAAACAATATTCAAACACTCACACACACAATATAGAACTATAAGGAAGCAGAGGTGATTAATAGTTTATAGAGGGGTGATACAACCTGGTCCAGATGTGCAGAGGTCCATGAAGAAAGGATTGTGGCCTAAACTCAGAGAGTTCAGGGGTGCAGCAGGAGCGGGAGCGGGTAGTGGTCAGAGGTTTTGACCAGTCTTGGTATTCTCTCAGTCACATCTCGGATACACGCTCCAGGAAGACAACAAACCTCTTGAGATTCCTTGTGTGGTCTGCACACAACTTCTTCCATCCCTCTCAGTAGGGAGTCACCAACCACCACTACTTGTCTCTTCCGCCACGGGATAGCTTGGTTCCTTCTCTGCCTATGTGTTTGTGTGTCAGTTACATCCTTTCGGTCTCAGAGTGTGCTGTTTTGATCTTCCACTATCAGAAGCGGCTGGTGGTGGTTTTGCAGCTCCACTGGCTGTGAGTGTTTCCTGATTATCTTACTCTTCAAGGTCACATTCTTCCACTCACCCACCTGTTCCTTGTTATTTCCTTCCTCTTGCTTAGGATTTGCTAGCTCTTGCCATCCTCTCAGGAGCCCCTCTTCCATCATGTCTAAAAACCTTTCTCCCTCCCTGATGTTCCTCAGTGTACAGATTTGTGCCTCGAGTTCTCCCACCTTCTCCTCAAGCATTCTTATAAGTTTGCACTTGCAAGGGGGAAGACTGGAGGCTTGCTCTGAGGTTGCCTGTCACCTGAAAATGGAGACCCCTTTTTCAGAGCTGTGGCTAGCTCTGTGTTTCAGAACCAAGAGTGCCTTCCTTGGCCTGAGTTTTGTGTGTCTCTGGGTCAGGTTAGAAGTGGGGTGCCCTTGCTATTGGGGCTACCCAAGAGTAAAAGGCAGCCCCTCTGGCAACATTTGTTCATGTCTTGCAGCACTCAAACATCTGACATTTATTCTGTGTGGCTCTTACATTAAGCAAGTTTGGCCACCCCTGGGTTAGAGGAACGAAGACACCCTTCAGCTGAGTTTCTGCCACTCAGTTTATGCGTCCAATGAGTATCTGCACATGGCCACGTTTGTTCTTGCCTGTTCATTTCCAGATACCTACTATTTATAGTGAGTCAGGTACCACACCCATGTTGACCCTCAGATGAAATTTGAATGAGCTCTGTTGCAAAGCAGGGGTGGGATTTCTGTGAAACGTTTGCATCGAGTAAGACAAGCTACCCATGGGATTTCTGCAAAACACTCACCTCAGTTTCTCCAGGGCTATCTCGTTGGGAGCAACATGGAGCTCTTTGAAATGAAAAACTGAAAAATTAACATCAATATTATATTTTATTGATGACATCAATTGTGGAGAGCTGAAAGGTGGGTTGGCGGAAAGGAGAGAACCAACTGCTGCAAATGCTCAGCTACTGAAAATCCAGCAAGCAGAAGAGATGACAGCAGCTGACCTCCCCTCCCCTGGAAGAGGAGCTTATTAAGTTCCTCTGGGCAGGTCTGAATCATTCCATCCTGGACACAGCACTGGACCAAGACAACCCCTTAACCCTGCTGAAGATGTGTCACCCCAAGCCCACTGTGAAGGCACGGGGGGCGAGGCGAGGGGCCAGTGGCGTCAGGCCCCGAGGTCCAGGAGCGATCAAGAACAGAGAATGCAGCAGGGCCTGTGCCTGAGATGTGGGACCCCTAGGCGTTTTGCTGCCAACTGCCCAAATGAGAAGAGCCCTAGTGGGGCAAGGAAAGAAGACTGTTGTCAAGTTCAACAGCACGCAGGTCCAAACATACTCTTCAGGAAAAAGTTATGCTTTATTGGAATACTGTTCTGTTGCCAAGGAGTACAGTTACATTGTCAGGAATAACGATTAGTGCAAGGGACTCAATACATACACTCTGATGCCTCATCTAGCTAAGCAAATGAAATCCAAGCACACGCATGGGAATTCTCCCGGCGGGACATTACATCATAAATGGGACACTGAGAGAAGAAATATTCACACCGATAGTGGAATTCAAGGCCTCCCTTCTCTTCAAGGTTACACTGATAGCGCTGTCTGGCTGAGCCAGTTCACATGGGCAAAAGAGCGCCTCCCTTATGTTACCTATGGTAGCTAAGCAAAGCACGCACGCGCGCCTGCGCAAAGGTCGGAAACGAAGAAAACAAAGCAAGCATGGCAGCTAACTGACAACTGTAAGGGATCAGAAAAGAGGATCAAAGAACGTGGGAGTCAGCCCAAGCCATCCAAAGCCCTCCAGTCGGGTGAGCGCAAGGAGCTGTCAAGACCCACAGTCAAACAACTGATCACACGCTTCTTCGAAGGTTTTACTTTATTGTTAGCACTATGGTAGCATAGACACAGGCACTGTTAGGAATAACTACATCATAGAAAGCTGAGAGAGATATAGGGTATTCAAAAGTACCACACACACACACCTATAGGCCAATCGGCCTGACTCCCGCAGGCAGGAAAGAGGACCAAGGCAGTTAGAGCGAAGGCTGGGAAACAAAACTAGTCTCACAGTTAATTGATGGGAAGACACTACACAGGCTGGCTACAAGGTCAGTGATAACGAGGGGGAGAAGCGAAAGGAAAGGAATGTGGCAGCAACTGGAACACAGGTCATGAAAGCGAACCCGGGCCCATAAACTATATGGCAGCATAGCTAACATTCTGCCCACCCAAAGAACAATCGGCCTGCCCAGGAGATGTCCCAGTTAGCCCTGAAGGGGCCCGGGTTAGCCCCGAAGCACTGAGGTACAGCAGGAAGCTGGCATAGGACTGGAACCCGATATCAAACCGACTGTCTCTCCGCGGCCCTTGGGTGAGGGAGTACGTCTCCTCCGTTGAGTCCGGGTTGAACTGGCCCCACCGCAAACTCCCCGCCCAATACAACTGCCCAGCCAGTTGCTGCGGGCCCCGCGAGGTCAGGAACAACTTGGCCATTGACATCTTCGGCACAGTCCCTAGACTCTGAGTCGGTATCGGGGCAGTCACCGGTACCTCGGTCTGAGTGATAGGGACCTCATGCTTTGTCGTCTTAGGAACGGTTTTCTCCTCATCTTTGCTCATCTCAGCTTGAGAGATGCGAGGAAGTAGGGAAAAGAGGGATTCCTAAGAGAATGTCAGGACTCACAATCAAACAACAGAGCACACGCTTCTTCGAAGGTTTTACTTTATTGTTAGCACTATGGTAGCATAGACACAGGCACTGTTAGGAATAACTATATCATAGAAAGCTGAGAGAGATATAAAGGGTATTTGAAAGCACCCCCCCCACCACCTATGGGCCAATCGGCTTGACTCCCGCAGGTGGGAAAGAGGACCAAGGCAGTTAGAGCCAAGGCTGGGAAACGAAACTAGTCTCATGGTTAATTGATGGGAAGACACTACACAGGCTGGCTACAAGATAATGAGGGGGAGAAGCTAAAAGAAAGGAATGTGGCAGCAACTGGCACACAGGTTATGAAAGCAAACCTGGGCCCATAAACTATATGGCAGCATAGCTGACAGGAGCTGGAAGGGGTTTCCTCCAGTGAGGAGGAGCTGCAACAGACAGTGGGAAAAGGATGGGACCGGCTGTGAAGGGCGCTAAACAGCAGGTCCAAAAATCTCCCATGCAAGAATCCGTGAGATCCTCTCCCCCCCTATTTTACAGGACTGTGACTGTGGTCAACCCCACCCTCAGCACCCACATCAGGGTGCAGGCTCTCATTGACTCTGGGAGTACCTGAGACTTAATTAGCCCAACCCTGGTGACAGGGTTGGGAGCTAAGGTGAATGAACTAGAGGAGCTCTTAGTATTCTCCCAGGTGGATGGGGCCCAATGAAGGGGGAGCCCTGCTTGTACCAGACGAGTCTCCTGCCAGTGGGGGTTGGCATCCACTGGAAACTGCAGTTCTTTGTCGTAAACCCCTCAGCAAAGTTCCCAATGGTCTTGGGGAGCCCTTGGCTCTGGGCTCACGACCCCTATGTCCAATGGAGTGTGGGAGCCCTGTGGTTTCTAGACCCCCACTGCAAAGACCATAACTGGAACCTGGAATGGGGGGAAGCCCCACAACTGGCACCAGAGTAAGTATGCTGGCCCAAGAGGAGTGAAATCGTATTCCCCTGGAATACAGAGACTTGGCCAAGGTGTTTGAGGAGGGGGAGGGGGATTAACTCCCCCCCCCCGAAGACTGACTGTGCTATTGAAATTTTACTGGGTCACAAAATGCCTAAGGGAAAGCTGTATTCCATGAGCCAGATTAAGAAGGAGAGTTGCAAAAGTTTATTGATAAAAATTTAGCCAGTGGGTTCATCCGGCTGGCGGCCTCATCTTTTGCCGCCCCAGTGCTGTTCCAGAAAAGGAAGGATGGGGCATTGAAACTATGCATGGACTATCAGGGCCTGAATGCTGTCTCAATGTCGAATGCCTACCCCCTCCCATTGATAAAGGACTTGCTGGCAGAGGCCACTTGGGGCCACAGTTTTACCAAATTGGACAAGGGATGTATACTTAAAGCTGTGTATGGTTATGATAGTCCCCCTCTCCCAATGTTACAAGGGGATAAACTGAGGCTGGGGGGGATGCACAGACCTGGTGTAAACAATTGCAAGAGGCCTGGCCTTCCCTGTGCAAAACATTGAACGAGGCCAAGGCCGCATACAAGAAGCCCTTCCCTGGGCAAAACATTGAACGAGGCCAAGGCCGCATACAAGAAGCAGGCGGACAGAGGTAGGGTGGAGGGTTGGGCTCTGAAGCCTGGAGAGATGGTGTATGTGTCAACAAAAAATATCCATGGAGGGAACCATACATGGAATATGAAAGAAGAAGAAGAAGAAGAAGAGATTGGATTTATACCCCGCCCTTCACTACCCAACGGTGTCTCAGAGCGGCTTACAAACTCCTTTCCCTTCCCCTCCCCACAACAGACACCCTGTGAAGGAATTCATACAGTCTCTACACCAGTGGGTCATATTCCCGCCAGGGAGAAAGAAGCGCCAAATTGCTGGGAATCAGAACGGTTCCTGTAATCCAAAACATCCCTGTTCCCAGGCTGTGAATAGAAGCTAAACCCAAGCACACTACAGCAATGTCTTATCTCTCCACCTGTCCTTGACTTTGTTTTGCGTTACACTAACAAGCTGCTGTCTGTGAGCATGCGCCTGGATTGCTAGGCAACTACTATAAACATATGAATCTATTACAGAAAGCAAAGCAAGGTTAAAGAGAACATACAGGTCAAGCATATATATTCCTGATGCCAATATGACAGCTTTCTGACAACGCATCAGGGAGGGGGATGAACATAAGTCTGCCTTTAACACCCCAGTAGGCCAGTTTCATTATCCGGTGATGCTGTTCAGACTTGCGGGAGCCCTGGGGGTGTTCATGAACTTGATCAATGAAGTGTTCCACAAATATTTATTCAAGGGGGTCCTTGTTTATCTTGATGATATCTTGATCTATTCAAAAGATAAGGACTCGCACGTGCAGCTCGTCAGGGATGTGCTGAAACCCCTCTATTAGAATTGACTGTTTCCGAAACCGTCTACATATGAGTTCCATAAGGAGGAGCTGGACTTTCTGGGGTACCAGATTTCTGGGAAAGGCCTGGGCATGGAACCCAGCAAAATTCAGGCTGTATTGGGGTGGGATCCTCCTCAAATGAGGAGGCAGTTACAGTCATTCTTCAGGTTTGCCAATTTCTACTGCCTGTTCATCCCCAATTTTGCGCAGGTGGTCCTACCCCTCACGGATCTATTGAAAACTAAGGGGAAAGGACCAGAAAGCCAGAAGTCAAGTTACAAGTTGTTGTGGACCCCAGAGTGCCAACAGGCTTTTGACAAGCTGAAGGCTCCGTTCACCTTAGAGCCAATTTTAAAGCATCCGGACAAAAATAAGCCCTTTGTGGACACTTCTGATGTGGCAATGGGAGGCGATACTGCAGAGGGGTGAGGATGGGAATCTGCATCCCCTTGCAAATGTGTCAAGAAAGTTCCCTAAGACTGAGATAAATTGGGTAGTTTGGGATAAGGAAGCCGCTGCAATTAAATTGGCTCTAACCACTTGAAGGCATTGGTTAGAAGGAGCCAGGGTGCCAATCGAAGTATGGACTGACCATAAGAATTTAGAGGCATTACACACACCCAGGCTGCTAAATGCTAAACAATTAAGATGGGCAGAATTTTTCTCCAAGTTCCAGTTTACCCTCAAGCACCTCCCGGGGAAGTCTAATTTTCTCGCTAATGTGCTCTCACATCTTCCCCAGCATGCCAGTTGGCGGGAGGAAGTAATTGACTCAGTGTTTACCCCAGCCCAACTAGGGGGGGCAGTAGTCACATGGAGCTGAGCCAAAGCAGAGGGGCCCCTCAGCACCGAACCCTGGGTGGAGAAAGTTCAAAACCGCCTTCAGTGATAGGGCACAGCTTTATTCCCTCTCCTAAAAAGGAGATATATTTCGCTTAATTAGAAAAAAAGGGTATATAGTGGGATCAAGAGAAAGCTGAGTGATGTTTTAACTAGTATATTAATCTGTTAGTAATGTTAACATTTTCTTTCTTTGGCTTCTTCAGTGTGTTGTCAAACTTCTTTCTTCAAACCGGTTCAACACCTTATCTATGTTAATATATTAGTAGTGTCCCAGTGGTGCTCTATTAGTAAAATCTTTTCAAACGCTTTTCGAACCAATCTTCTGGGAGCTGGCTTCGCCTCCAGATTCAAGAAGGAACTTCTTCCGCTTACTCCTCTCCGGCTTCTCGTCTCCTCCTCCGGGTCGCTGCTTTCTCTGTTTGCAAACTGCAAATGCCGCAATCCTTGCTCTGTCGTGCCTTTTCAAAAGGTCTTTGGCTTTGAGAGTGGATTTATCCTTTTTCTATCTTTCGCTTAACTTTAAACGTTGCCTCTCTCTTAGCCAGACCTTTCCTCCGCAACTGTTGACTTTTAAAAACGCTTTTAAGGGCACTTTCTCGCTTGTCACAGTTCAGTTCGTTTCTCACAGTTCCCAGTCAAGGTCACAGTCACTCGCAATCTAGTTATTAAACAGCCGGCTCAAACAAAAGATGAAGCGCCCACACCGGAAGCTCCTCCTTTCTTGTTCGCTAATTTTTCAGTCCAGATCCGACATCTTGGTTTGTTTGTTTTTTACTTTTATTAAAGTTCGTACAGCGTATTTTAAAAACGGGAATCTTCTAGCCTTTTCTCGTAATGCACCAAAAGGAACCACTTCTTTTCTCACACTCCATTCTCTCCCCCCTTTTCTTCGCTAGGGAACTCTGTTTGCGAGAGTGAAGGATTCTCCTCCTCCTCCCTTAAAACTTTTCGCTGGGGGGGGACACACTTAACTCTTTTTCTCCACGTCTGACAACTCACGGTTTTAGCCACTCTTTTTCTTTTTCATTGCTTGTTCGCTTCATCACTCGGTGACCACAGGCGACTCCGCTAAACCCCGTACGGGGTCGCTTGCGCGGCAAGGTCCATTGGGGCATGGCGGGCGCCTC
>NW_015172719.1:43012-44992 GCF_001447785.1 Gekko japonicus
CATCGCCGCCGACCATCCGACGTCAGGCAGGGTGCCCCCCACCCTACTAAGGGTGGGTACCCATTTATCTACTTGCAACTAATTGCTTTTCGAACCGCTGGGTGGGCGGGAGCTGGGATAAAGGTCGAGAGCTCACCTCGACCGCGGTGGTACTCGAACAGCCATAGTGGCTGCCCGGGTGATGTTACTAAAGCAGGCGTTTTACTGCCTGCGCCACCGCTCCCTCTAAGCTGAGTTAGTGTGAACTAGCTCAGTTTTTTAGCCTCTGGCTCACATATTTTTGTCTTAGCTCAGAAAGGATGGCTCCAGAGCAAACTAATTTATGCAGTAGCCAAATTGATCACTCACAACTTTAGTGCCAGTAGCTCACAAAGTAGAATTTTTGCTCACAAGACCCCACAGCTTAGAGGGAGCATAGATTGCAACCATTAGAAACCCCCAAATGTCCATGGTCTGTCATTTCTATGGATTTTATAACAGACCTACTGCCCAGCAAGGGGAGAACTGTGATTTGGGAGCTGGTGGATCTCTTCTCTAAACAAGCACATTTAATCTCCTGCAAACAACTGCCCTCAGCTAAGAAATTGGCACAGCTATTCATGCAGCACATTGTGAGGCTGCATTCTGTACCCCAGAAAATCATATCTGACCGGGGGTCCCAATTTGTGGTGGGTTTTGGAAAGAGCTGTTGAAGCTGTTGGGGATTTAGCAAGGACTCAGTAGTGCATACCATCCAGTGACTGATGGCCAGAGACAACCAATCAGGTTCTGGAGCAATTCCTGAGATGTTTCATTAATTACCAGCAGGACAACTGGGTGGACTTGCTCCCTTATGCAGAGTATAGTTACAATAATTTGGTTCACAGCACCACCGAGGCCACCCCCTTCAAAGTGGTACATGGCCGTGGAACCCACTGGGCTGAGGGACTTGCAAACCTGGTGGTCAGAACTGGCCCAGCAACGGTCTTTAATTCAACAGACTCTGGTCAAGGCAAAAGAGGACTATAAGGCTCAAGCCAGTAGGGCCTGGGCACCTGAGCTGGAGATCCACCCCAGGGACTCTGTGTATATTTCTACCAAGAACCTCAAGGGACTGCAGCTGGGAGGGGGGAATGGGCTGGAAATATGTGGGCCCTTTTAAAGTTGTACGAGTGATTAACGAAGTTGCTGTTGAACTGGAATAGCGTAAGAACTTACAATACATCTACCCTGTTTTTCATTTTAGTCTGCTGAAAGATCCTGGACCCTCGATGTGGAGACCATGTCCTCCGGTTCCACCTCCCCTGATGGTGGATGGAGAACTCCACCAGGTGGTGGAAGAAGTCAGACTTTAAAAACAAGCAAATAAAATGCAAGTCTGTAATAAGGAGGCAAAAAGGGAGTATGAGTAGCATATTGCAAAAAACATAAAGACCAACAATAAAACTTTCTTCAAATAAATTACAAGCAGAAAACCAGCCAGGGAGGCAGTGGGGCCCTTGGATGACCAAGGGGTGAAAGGAGTACTGAAGGATGATAGGGAAATGGCTGAGAAGCTGAATGCATTTTTTGCCTCTGTCTTCACTGTGGAAGATGAGAAATGCTTGCCCACTCCAGAACTACTGATTTCGGGAGGGGTGCTGAAAGACCTGAGTCAGATTGAGGTGACGAGAGAGAAGGTCCTACGACTGATAGACAACTTAAAAACTGATAAATCACCAGGCCTGGATGGCATACATCCGAGAGTTCTGAAAGAACTCAAATGTGAACTTGTGGATCTCCTTACAAAAATATGTAATCTTTCATTAAAATCTGCCTCCATTCCTGAGGACTGGAAGGTAGCTAATGTCACTCCCATCTTTAAAAAGGGTTCCAGAGGAGATCAAGGAAATTACAGGCCAGTCAGTCTGACGTCGATACTGGGTAAATTGGTGAAAACTGTTATTAAGGAAAGAATTAGTAAGCACATTGATGAACAAAAACTATTGAGGCAGACTCAGC
>NW_015172719.1:45164-45280 GCF_001447785.1 Gekko japonicus
CTTTTGTGGATCAAAAACTGGCTAATTAATAGGAAACAGAGAGTGAGTATAAATGGGAAATTTTCTCAGTGGAGGGTGGTAAGCAGTGGGGTACTGTAGGGATCAGTACTCGGTCC
>NW_015172719.1:45471-45591 GCF_001447785.1 Gekko japonicus
TGGCCAAGTACAAAGTGATGCATATTGGAGCCAAAAATCTTAACTATAAATACATGTTGATGGGGTCTGAACTGGCAGAGAGTGACCAAGAGAAAGATCTTGGAATTGTAGTAGATCTCA
>NW_015172719.1:46503-46656 GCF_001447785.1 Gekko japonicus
CTAATGTATACCACTGGCCAACAAATCTCACCTACAAAGGCACCAAAGGGAAAGGGATGGGACTCAGAGGCAGAGCATCTGCTTTATATTAAGTGGCTTTCAGTGCCACGCCACCCACCCACCCGCTCACTCAACTCTTTTCCCTCACTGCTT
>NW_015172719.1:46977-51311 GCF_001447785.1 Gekko japonicus
GAGCTCCCCTCCTTTTGCAACAGCCATGGTCTTTCCATACCCACCGCTGCCTGCTGCTGCTCCTTGGCTGGGCATGAATGGGACTGGTTTCAGTGGGAGGAGTTGATCGGGCAGATTAGCAACATCCCGAGTTCAAAATCTCCAAGGTAAAATATAATTTAAAAAATTGGGGGACTTTGCTTCATTTTTTTCCCCCCCCCCCCCGCGCTTTGAGATTGGGGAATTTATGAAGGCCAAAGATTCTTTTAAAATATCAGATGACCTAAAATAGCTTTCTGCTGTCGCTTTGTACTTGCAGAAAGAATTGGGCATCAAAAAGAGAAATGTGGTTTTCTGTGTGTGTGGGGGAGTTAAGTTTTAGAAAAGTATGATCAATCAACAGTGGCTGGGTGCTTAAAACAGGAGATAAAACTTCCCCAAAGTGATGTAGTGGAGGAGAAGATGGGTCATAGTTGACTGGTGGGCAGGTGACCAGTTTCAAGAGATCCTGTTGGCTGCAACTTCTGCTTTGTAAACTTAAAAACACATTAAAGGATGATCATAATTCCTGGGAAAATCTAACAAGCAGACTGTGCAAGACTGAATCCTGCCCACTCTGGCTATAAGTGCACTTTCAAGATGTCTGCTGTGATTTTTAGAGATTATCTTGGCAGGCATGCTGCTTCTCTTCCTCCCATCCCAATCCAGTCATAATTGTTGGTAGTTTCGCCAAAGGAAGGAAACATGCCAGGTACATAGGTGGATACAGATAGCAGGAGGCAAGGAAAGTTTTAGAGATGTTGTAATAATTTGTTCCCTGAGGGGAGTGCAGAGTTTGCACAGAGAAAAGTCTTCCTTCTCTCCAGGGTCCGCCTGGAGGTTGGCAACCCCATAATTGGTGGGCGCACGAGGGGGGGGGCACCAGAAGGTAGCCTTGCCTAGTATACAAAAACGTTGGAGCCGGCCCTGGTTCTATAAGGGAAGATCTTGTCTCACTAACCTGTTAGTGTTCTTTGAGGGAGTGAACAGACATGTGGACAAAGGGGACCCAATAGTTGTTGTTTACCTTGACCTCCAGAAAGCTTTTGATAAAGTTCCTCATCAAAGGCTCCTAAGTAAGCTCAATAGTCACGGGATAAAAGGACAAGTCCTCTTGTGGATCAAAAATTGGATAATAGAAAACAGTGGAGGGTTGTAAGCAGTGGAGTACAACAGGGATCAGTACTCGGTCCAATGCTTTTTAACTTGTTTATTAATGATTTGGAGTTGGGAGTAAGCAGTGAAGTGGCTAAATTTGCAGATGACACAAAGTTGTTCAGGATGGTGAGAACCAGGGAGGATTGTGAGGCACTCCAAAGGGATCTGTGGAGGATGGGTGTCAGCGTGGCAAATGGGGTTCAATGTGGCCAAGTGCAAAACTATAAATACACGTTGATGAAGTCCAAACTGGCAGAGACTGACCAAGAGAGAGATCCTGGAGTCATAGTAGATAACTCAATGAAAATGCCGAGACAGTGTGCGACTGCCATTAAAAAGGCCAATGCTATGCTTGGGATTATTAGGAAGGGAACTGAAAACAAATCAGCCAGTATCATAATGTCCCTGTATAAATCATAGAATCATAGAATGTTAGAGTTGGAAGGTACCTTGCAGGTCATCTAGTCCAATCCCCGGCACTCTGCAGGAGCATAGCCTAAAGACAGCCCTACAACGTACCAAAAAGATGGTCATCCAGCCTCCGCTTGAAAACGTCCAGCGAAGGAGCCTCCACCACCTCCCGAGGCAGTCTGTGTTCCACTGCTCAACCACTCTGACAGTCAGGAAGTTTCTCCTGGAGGCGGAGCTGCACCGCAGCGAAGCGGTTGATTCTCAGGGAGCTCCTGAGCATCACCAATTCTCCATGCTTTTTAGGGGATTTTCCGGGGCCTCCTAAAATCTTACTGGTTCTCTCGGAGGGAGATCTGGTTGCAGTAGACTTGTCTTGGGCTCCTTGCAAATGGCAGTAGCACTTGGAAGCCTGGGAACGTCCTGAAGCAAAAGCACATAGTTGTGCAGTCATGGAGCCATGTCTGCATAAGCTGTGAGCACCCGGGCAAGAGAGTATTGAGCCTCATCATAACATCGATGAAGATAAGATCTACACTGTGAGTAGTTGTAAATGCAACATCTAAGACTCTGACGACCTTCTGATCGAGCCCCTTTAAATTCCCCAACAAAAGGAAATGAGGAGCAGAGGTCCCCCCCCCGCGTTTCTCTTTCGTAAGCGGCTGCGATGAGACTGGGACGTAAAGATCTACAAAACACCGTTAGGGGCATAAAGATTAACTATTGTTATCTCAACATTTCAGCAACTTTCATAACTTCTCTACCGATTTGAATTTAAAATACAACTTCTCCTGTTTTCCCGTATGGGATTTAAAAAGGAGGCTGGTCAATACTTTTTACAGAGAATGGTTTCCTTCAAATGGATTATAATCTCCATTAACTTTGTAGCTCTTTTATATAAAATTGTACTTTACTTTTAAAAATTTATGGAAGATTGATTGTTCCCTGGGTCTTCTAAGAGATTGCATGTTGTTTGGGCTATGTAGAAAGATTATTAGACTTTAATATGGCTACCGAGGTTTGTATCTGGGAACAGCAGTCAGCTTGGTGAGATTCATTGAAAACACAAGCTTGCTGACTTTGTTGAACAGACTTAAACTCAGATCCAGTATGGAAATGGCTTTTCAAAATTCATGTAAAGAGACAGATAACCCAGATGGTATGATGCTAGACAAGAGATGCAATTTTCTTGGGAACAATTCCAAGAGATACTAAAAAATGAAATTCAATGGGCAATCAAAAAAACCTTTAGAGATACTCTATGAAGGAGCAGAGCATTCATCCGGAAACTACAACCAAGAGGGAAGACACACATAGACAGATTCAAGTTAAACAGGACTTCAATCAAGATTCAGCTCATGGAATGACCTCCTCAGCTAAAGAAAAGGCAAGAAGCTACACAGCACAAAACAACAGATCTATGAAAAGCATGCTAAACTTTTCAACTTTTGAAATGGCAAGCGAGAATATACAAGATTCATTGAACGGGCTGATCTTTTCAGGCAAAGAGAACCCTCCAATTTTCGAAGTGGAAAGAGAGAATATACTTTTGTTAGAAGTTAAAACAGAGCTAACGGAATCCTGAACTATTTTAAGAATGGAATATAGATGGGAAGAAGAAAAAACAAATCTTTCCATATATAAAGAGAAAAGACACAGAGTTAGGACTGTAATGAAAAAAAGACCACTGAAAAAGAAGAAACAGATCAAATACTATAACTAAAATGATAAAGGGAATCCTAGCTTATGTGTAACTGACTAAAATGAGCTATAGCTGAAATTGAATAATTAATATAACAGTAAAGATGATGATTGGACCGAGCCCTGCTGCACTCCACTCAAGACATCCCTCTATGTAGACGCAGAGCCATTTACAAGCACTCGTTGGGTACGATTTTTCAACCAACCATGAATCCATCCAACGGTTGCACCATCCAACTCACATTTATCCAGCTTATCCTCAAGGATATCATGAGAAACTATGTCAAATGCTTTACTGAAATCTAGTTATACCATGTCCACAGCATTGACAGAGTCAACCATTTTAGTAACTCTGTCAAAAAAGGAGATAAGGTTGGTCTGGCATGACTTATTCTTGATAAACCCATGCTGGCTACTACCATTTAACTCATTCTGTTCAAAGTGCTCACAGACAGAGCATTTAATAATCTGCTCTAGAATTTTCCCAGGTATTGATGTCAAACTGACAGTCCTGTAATTTCCCAGGTCCGTCTTTTTCCCCTTCTTTTTTAAAGTTTTTTTTATTTTTAAACAGTAAAAAGAACAAAATACAGTGAGAACAGATATCAACAGCAAAATTAGATAAGGTAATAATAAATGTAAAAACTCTGTTCAGATAAGTTTACATGTAATGAAAAACTTCATAGTACTTTTGAGGAACCTTGAACTTAACAGAGTCAACGTTAAATATAAATTCTAAAAAAGGAAACCATTTCAATAGAAGGTTTGATTCCCTGTTAGACATGTTAGCACTAGCAACAACATCAGATATTTTACCCATTGCGTAATATTCCCATAACTTTATATGCCAAGAAGATAATAACAACTTATTTGGAGACTTCCAACTACCAGCAATGACTACTTTTGCAGCCATCAATAAAACTGATATAAGTTCTTGTCTAAGTTTAGGAACATGCGTGTCATTCCAATAATCTAAGAGAATAAGTTCGGGCTGCATAGGAAGCAGTGATAACTTTTATTGACAAAATTATTTTGGACCAGAATTGTTG
>NW_015172720.1:0-16285 GCF_001447785.1 Gekko japonicus
TGTCATTTTCTGCAGCCATGGAAAAGAGAAGTTGTCTCTGTGAGGAGAGAAAGGAAGCTCCGTGAGATACAGTTTGATGCAGTGGTTAGGGTACATGACCTGGGTTCCAATCACCACTCTGCCATGAAGCCCGGTGGTTGCCCTGGGCCACTCACTGTCTAAGACCAGCTTACCTCACTGGATTGTTGTGAACAAAAAATTGGGCAGCGGAAAATAACGATGTACCCTGCCCTTAGCTCTGTGGAGGAAGGGCCAGGTAGAAATAAAATAAGCAAACCTGCCCAAGGTGCAACTGGGACTGGGAGACAGCATGACCCCTAACTCATCTTCCGCCCAAGACATTTGCTAAAATGAATGCAAATGCCTTGATTTCCAGAGCTCAGCCCATTCCCTGGTACACAGACAGTTGCATTCATGACAGAGGATAATCACACACCCTGTTCGCACCTAACTCGTGCCAATTTCTGCACAAATCTGATGGTTTCATCTGCTTCCAAACTTTATATCATCTTCTGTTTAACTATTGCTGTTTACTTGTATTATGGGATCAGAACTAATCATTTGCTTAACAGCGCCAAACTACTGTTCTGATTAGTAACTTTTGTCCTGAAATCTTTCTTTTAATATAAAGCCCTCCCAGAAACTCAGGAACATTATTCATTCTAAAACAATTTTATTTATGCCTTTATTTAGAAAAGTTTTATGCTGGCTCCCCAGAGACTGACTTGGGGTGGCTTACAGCTAAGATAATACTATGCATCCATTGAGAACGGAAGCAGGAGATGGAGAAGCTCTATTCTCTCTGCTAAAACAAGAGCAGGAGTGATTGTGGGACAGAGCATGAATTGTTAATATCATAGGGAGGAGCCAGTGACATCACAGGCCATTGTCACTATCTATGGAGGTGGAGCCATGTGGAATTTAGGGAAGGGCTCCCCAGAAATTTAGGGGGGGCTGGGAACTCATGGCTGGGAACCCCCTAATCATGCCCCTGGGCTGGGCTAAACCCAGGAAGAAGAAGAGATTGGATTTATAACCCACCCTTCACTACCCAAAGGTGTCTCAGAGCGGCTTACAGACTCCTTTCCCTTCCCCTCCTATCTGGATGTTCATTCACAGGAGTTTTCTTTCTGCCTTATTCATAAGCGTGACTTTGTACTGAAATTTACTTAGTTATGGCATCACAGATTGCTAGGGATCGTCATTCCACTCGGGGGGCTGTCATTCCAGTACCACAGATTATCTTCCTAGGGACCCTAATTCCACTCTGGGGGCTATCATTCTAGTCCCGCAGCACAGATTCTATTCCTCTTTCCACTCTGGGGGCTGTCATTCCCATCCCAGAGTAGCCTATCTGGATGTTCATTCACAGGAGTTTTCTTTCTGCCTTATTCATAAGCGTGACTTTGTACTGAAATTTACTTAGTTATGGCATCACAGATTGCTAGGGATCGTCATTCCACTCGGGGGGCTGTCATTCCAGTACCACAGATTATCTTCCTAGGGACCCTAATTCCACTCTGGGGGCTATCATTCTAGTCCCGCAGCACAGATTCTATTCCTCGGGACTGTCTTTCCACTCTGGGGGCTGTCATTCCCGTCCCAGAGTAGCCTATCTGGGCCCAAAGATCTTAGTGGAAAAACCATTCCACATGACAGACCACGGCCACACAACCCGGAAAATCTACAGCAACTAACATTCCACATTTTCTTTGCAACTTTTTTTGTGCTGCAGTGTATTTCAGTGGAGCCTATGCAAGTCAATTAGCATTCCTGGCCCTGTTTGTTTATTTATTTATTTATTTTATTGCATTTATACCCCACCCTCCCTACGAACGGGCTCAGTGGGCCTACAAGCCTCTCTCATTGTATCCAGTGGGCAATCCTGTCGTTCCTTTTATACATCCCAGTTAGTTGCCCCTTTGAAACTGCACCACACCATTTTAAGTAACAGCAAAATGAAGAGCATGAACATGTACAGAGTGCACATTTCATGCCAATGTTCTCTCTGGGCTGCAGACAGGGCAAAAAGAAATTTTAAAAGATCTCTGATCTGCATGCCCCCCCCCCATCTTGTTCATCCAGATGGGCTTACTATTTAAAAATGAAATGGAAATTAAAAGAAGAGCTTAGGATGGAAGAGGGGGGAAGAGCTACTATGAAAAAACAACTGTTCTCAGTCAAGGATCTATAGACCCAAGTAAAATAAAACAGAGACACACTTTCACCAAAATGTAAATTGAAGCCCAGCAAGTATGTTGGGCCCAACAGAGGCGTCACAGTCTATTGCTGCATTGAAAGTGGGTGGAGTCAGCCAGGATTAAGGACTATACTTTCTTTTCAAACAGACACCAAACATATTCATGCATTGATATGTCCTGGATATCAAAAACCTTCGTTATTACCGTAGAGCGGGCAAAGATACAACCAAAAAACTGATGGATCCAGGCACAAGAGACCTTCTTTTCCTGTTGCAAGGAAAGTCATCAAATCTCTTTCCCCGCTCAGTTTTTCCTGTCTCCAGAGATCTATTTTCCTAAAGATTCTTTAGCATTTGGTACATCCACATATATGCTTGGAGAAGGGAGGGGAGATATTTAACCATTCCATTGTCTGTTGCCGAAGGCTTTCATGGCCGGAGTTCATTAGTTGCTGTAGTTTTTTCGGGTGGTGTGGCCGTGGTCTTGGCATTGTAGAACCAGATGTTTCACCAGCAGCTGTGACTGGCATCCTCAGAGGTATAACACAGAAAGATGAAGTACTCTCTGGGTCAAGGTGAGAAGAAAAATGGTAGGCAGGTAATTTATATCTACTCAGGAAGGTGTGATAGTGCTGAGTCCTGTTTTAAAAATCAGTGTTAAGAAATAGAAGAGAAAAACCAAAAAGGAAGAACAAGAGATGTGTTCCACAAAATCCAAGAAATCAAAAAGAAATTTAAAGCACGGTTATGCATGCTGAAAGGTCAACATGGAAATACATTAGGAACATAAGAACGTAAGCCAATGTTGGATCAGGCCAGTGGCCCATCCAGTCCAACACTCTGTCACACAGTGGCCAAAAATACCAGGTGTCATCAGGAGGTCCACCAGTGGGGCTAGGACACTAGAAGCCCTCCCACAGTTCCCCCCCCCAAGCACCAAGAATACAGAGCATCCCTTGCCCCAGACAGAGACCGATTTCCGACAAGCTGCTGCAGCGTGCTGGCCCTTCCCTTTGCCCCGATCGTACGTGTCAATTTCACACTAAGTGCTGCACGGCTGCATTTTGCCCTGCGACACCAGAAGCCCCCCCACAGTTGCCCCCCCCCCCCAGGCACGAAGAATACAGAGCATCACTTGCCCCAGACTGAGAGATCCTATCTATACCTTGTGGTTAAGAGCCACTTATGGACCTCTGCTCCATGGAGCAGAACAGGAGAAAAAAAATTTAAAGGATGTGAACAATACACTGAAGAACTATACAAAAAACAATGACAGGATGACAGATTCCTTCCAAGAAGAATTTTTGAAGAAGAACCTACAGTTTTAAAAATGAAGTGAAAGCTGCACTGAGAGCAATTGAGAGAAACAGAACAACAGGAGTAGATGAGATATCAACAGAGCTGTTCCAAGCCACAGAAACAGAGTCCATCAAAATCTTAACAAGACTGTGCCAACAAATATGGAAAACAAAACATGGCCCCCTGGCCTGGAAATGCTCAAGTTCCCCCCCCCCAAAAAAAAAGATGGCTAAAGACTGCAGCAACTATCCGAGCATTGCATTAGTTTCTCACATGAGTAAAGGAAAGCTCAAAATCTTACAAGAAGGACTGTTCCCATAAATGGTATGAGAAACGCCAGATTTTCAAGCTGGATTTGGAAAAAGGAAGAGGCACTAGAGATCGTACTGTAAATTTACACTGGTTACTGGATCATACAAGAGAATTTCAGAAGAAAATCATCTTGTGTTTCATAGATTACAGCAAAGCTTTTGACTGTCTGGATCTTGAAAAGCTATCCTTGGTTTTACCAGACATGGGTGTGCCACAGCACTTGATTGTTTTGATGTGCAACCTCTACTCTGGACAAGAGGCTGCCATTAGGACAGAATATAAAGGAACAGAATGATTTCCAGTTGGCAAAGGGATCAGACAAGGATGTATTTATTTATTCATTATTTTATTTCATAGAATCATAGAATGTTAGAGTTGGAAGGGACCTTGTAGGTCACCTAGTCCAACCCCCTGCACTCTGCAGGAGCACAGCCGAAAGACAGCCCTACAACATACCTGAAAGATGGTCGTCCAGCCTCCGCTTGAAAAATTCCAATGAAGGAGCATCCACCACCTCCCGAGGCAGACTTTTCCACTGCTCAACCACTCTTACAGTTAGGAAGTTTTTCCTGATATTTAGCCGGTAACGACTCCCTTGTAATTCCCACCCATTAGATCTCGTCTTGCAATCCAGAGCAAGAGAGAATAGATCTACTCCATCTTCTACATGACAGCCCTTCAAATACTTGAAGACTGCAATCATGTCCCCTCTAAGCCTTCTCTTTCCCAGGCTAAACAGACCCAACTCTTTCAGCCTTTCCTCATAAGACTTGGATTCCAACCCTCTCAGCATCCTGGTTGCCCTCTTCTGGACACGCTCAAGCTTGAACATAAGAACATAAGAACATAAGAGACGCCAATGTTGGATCAGGCCAAAGGCCCATCCAGTCCAACACTCTGTGTCACACAGTGGCCAGAAATACCAGTGCCATCAGGAGGTCCACCAGTGGGGCCAGGACATTAGAAGCCCTCCCACTGTTGACCCCCCCAAGCACCAAGAAGACAGAGCATCACTTGCCCCAGAGCCCCTAGCTATACCTTGTGGCTAATAGCCACTGATGGACCTCTACTCCATATGCTTATCTAATTCCCTTTTGAAGCCGTCCATGCTTGTAGCACCCACCACTTCCTGTGGCTTGTCAACATCCTTCCTCAAATGTGGTGCCCAAAACTGGACACAGGACTCCAGGTGAGGCCTGACCATAGCAGAACAGAGCGGAACTGCCACCTCCCGTGATCTGGACACAAGGCTTCTGTTAATGCATCCTAAGATTCTGTTAATGCATCCTAAGAAAATTAATTTATTTGATTTGTACCCCACCCTCCCTGCCAAGGCAAGCTCCCTGTCCCCCTATCTCTTCAGTCTATATGGGGAGCATACCATAAGTAGAACTGGATTAGATCTGAATGAAGGTGGAGTGAAAAACGGGTGGAAGGAACATTAGCAATTTGAGAGATGCAGATAACACCACATCACTGGCAGGAGAGAGTGAAGACTTGAAATGACTCCTGGTGAACGTGAAAGCAGAAAACGCCAAAGCAGGATTACAGCTGAACATCAATAAGGCAAAAGTAATGCTTTTAGCCGTCCATGCTTGTAGCCGCCACCACTTCCTGTGGCAGTGAATTCTATGCATTAATCACTCTTTGGGTGAAGAAGTGCTTTAAGGCTGACTATGAAGACTATAAGGAAGGCCGAGCGCCGAAGAATAGATTCTTTTGAACTACGGTGCTGGAGAAGACTCTTGAGAGTCCCTTGGACTGCAAGAAGATCAAATCAGTCAATCCTAAAAGAAATCAACCCTGACTGTTCCCTGGAAGGCCAGATAATGAAACTGAAGCTCAAATACTTTGGCCACCAAATAAGAAGGGAGCACTCACTGGAGAAGAAGACTCTGATGCTGGGAAAGATTGAAGGTCAAAGAAGACGGGGACGGCAAAGGATGAGATGGTTAGACAGTGTCATCGATGCAACAAGCATGAAATTGAGCAAACGTCAGAGGACGGCAGAAGACTGGAGGGCCTGGCGGGAGCTGGTCCATGGGGTCGCGAAGAGTCGGACTCGACTGTGCGACTGAACAACAACAAATGGCTACTGGGGTGATGGCTACTGGGCAGTTCCGCAGGGCCTGCAAGACGGAGCTCTTCCACCAGGCTTTCAATTAGGAGCTGCCCACCATTACCACCAACGATACTACTCGAACGTCTGTAGTATAAGGCTGGCCCTAATGTGGTATTAGAGCTATACCTACATAGGAGACTGGAAGATCGCTGGATCGGGAACCTGGACGGTAGATTTAGAGCGCGCCATCTAATTTAATGAATGATTAATACTGCGAGCACTTTAAATGTTATGAATGTTTGAGTTGTTTTAAACTGTTTTTAAAAGTTTTATGTGGACCAGGTACATTGTACTGACCACTGGAAGCAGCCCTGAGCCTGAATATAAATAATAAATAAATAAGGTTGACAGTGGAGAAACTGAAATGGTTCAAGCTTTTCTGTTCCTTGGCTCAATCATGAACCAAAAGGGAGCCTGAAACCAAAAAATGAGAAGGAGACTGAGACTGGGAAGGGCGGCCATGAAAGAGCTGGGAAAGATTCTTAAGTATAAGGAAGTGTTGCTGGTGACGAGGACACTAGAAGCCCTCCCACTGTTGACCCCCCCCCCCAAGCACCAAGAAGACAGAGCATCACTTGCCCCAGACTGAGAGTCCCTATCTACACCTTGTGGCTAAAAGCCACTGATGGACCTCTGCTCCATATGCTTATCTAATTCCCTTTTGAAGCCGCCCATGCTTGTAGCTGCCACCACTTCCTGTGGCAGTGGATTCCATGCATTAATCGCTCTTTGGGTGAAGAAGTGCATTAAGGTTGACTATGAAGAAATTGAAATTGTTCGAGGTTTCCTATGCCTTGGCTCCATCATTAACCAAAAGAGAGACTCCAACCAAGAAATGAGACTGAGGCTGGGAAAGGCAGCCATGGAAAAGAGAAGAGGAGACTCAGTGGGGACATGACGGCTCTCTCTAAATATCTGAAAGACTGTCATTGGGAGGAGGGCCAGGAGCTGTTCCAGTTGGCGGCAGAGGAGAGGACCCGAAGCAACAGGTTTAAAGGACATGCAGAAAGGTATCGGCTGGGTATTAGGAAACACTTTTTCATGGCCAGAGTGATTCGAAGGTGGAATCAACTGCCCAGGGAGGCGGTGAGCTCCCCTTCACTGGCAGCTTTCGAGAAGAGGCTGGACGAATATCTGTCAGAGATGCTCTAGGCTGGTCCTGCATTGGGCAGGGGGTTGGACGAGATGGTGGTCTGTGTGGCCCCTTCCAACTCTATGATTCTATAAGCTGGAAAAGATTTTTAAGTGTAAGGATGTGTCGACCGAGATGGAGTTAATTCAAGCCACAGTATTCCCCATTGCTATGTATGGGAGTATGCATGTCCCCATTTTCTTTTCTTTTTTAAAAACGTTTTATTTATAAAGTATTTTCCATCACCAAACGTGAACATAATATATCAACCAGATATTCACTCCATTGAGTCAGTACATTAACTATCATATAACCATGTATACACTCTCTTCCATCTTATCATAAACGATTCGTCATCTTTTCCCTGTAATAAAATTGACAATTTGTCCATTTCTGCAATCTTGCATGGCTCCATTTTCATGGCGCTTTCCAGTACAGTGCCAAAATGTCTTTTCTGGCATCCACTGCTACTTCAGGCCCTGTCAATAGATACATAAAGTTGAGCCCCCCACCCACCCACCCCCATGTGCACCGTTCTACAAATAAACCCCATTCTCCTTGTTTGGATGTATCCTTTCGAAGTCCCCCCCCCCAGTTCATCTTGAATTATTTTGTACCATTTGTACCTAATGGGACTCACATTTCCTTGAAGCCATGGTCACTCAGTTTGGTCATGGAAGGATTCCTTCTCCCCACATTGGGAAATGGTGGCATTGTAGAAATCTCTGGCTCTATATGTGGCAGGAGTCTCCTCTGCCAGCTGGGACACAGGGCATCAGCGGGGCAGAGCACAGCCTAGGGTAAAGCCTGCAGGATCTCAGACCCCTCTGAGCTTCCAGAAATAGCACCAAGATAGGTCTTAAGGACCTTCCTCCGTGACCGAGGGTGCACCTGCCGTCTGCCTTGTGCTGTGTGAGGCGGCTTGGAAGAGAGAACGGTTGACTTGGTAAGTGGGCCCTTGAGATGCTACAGTGCTATGAAATCCACCGGGAGCAAGGCTTGTAAAGGAAGGGCCCAGGGAAATCATAGAATCATACTCACACAGAGTTGGAAGGGGTCCTACAGGCCATCTAGTCCAGCCCCCTACTCAGTGCAGGATCAGCCTAGAGCATCCCTGACAAGGGTTTGTCCAGCCGCTGCTTCAAGACTGGCAGGGAGGGGGGAGCTCACCACCTCCCCAGGCAGCTGATTCTGCTGTTGCACAACTCTGACTGTCAAAACGTTTTTCCTAATGTCCAGCTGATACTTTCCCGTCCTTCATTTAAACCCCTTCTTGCGAGTCCTCTCCTCTGCTGCCCACAGGAACAGCTCCCTGCCCTTCTCTAAGTGACACGGCCCTTCAAAGACTTCAAGAGAGCACCCCTGTCTCCCCTCAGTCTCCTCTTCTCCAGACTGAACATTCCCAAGTCTAAAGAGCCTGTCCTATATTTCAACTGCTGATGCGGCATGTATAGAGAGGGACAGAGGATTCACATTTTACCTATTTCTTTTGGATCCCTTGCTCCATTTGGTGCTGTGCTAAAGGTATGCTTGTGAACATTGTCTTCTTAATAAATCCTTTATACTTTGGATGCTGGTAGTGGTTCTCTGTACCACGTAGCCCTCCATTGTTTTGTTTTAAAAGGAGTGCCAGGAGGAAGGAAGGCAGTTGGCAAGTGGCTATTCCTTCAGGGACATGCAAGGCAGTAATCTAGCCCCGTGGTGACCAGGCGCTGGGCAGCGGGAGACACAGAGGCTACAGGGCTGCTTCAGAGATGAAGACAACACACTGTGACGTTGAGCAAGTTGCTAACACCGCACTGGTTGTGTTAATTCAGGATTTGTTTATTTATTTACTTTGTTCCTACCCTGACTTTCTCCCCAATGGGGACCCAAAGCAGCTTACATCATTCCGCTCTTCTCCATTTTATCCTCACAACAACCCTGTGAGGGAGGTGAGGCTGAGAGTGCATGATGTGCTCAAGGTCAGCCAGCAGGTTTCCATGGCAGAGTGGGGATTTGAACCTAGTTCTGTCCTTCCTCAGCTATTTGTCTCGGTTTGGTTTGTGTTCTTGTCCTAATGTGATGGAACAGATTCTATAGTGACACATTCCATAAGTGTGTTAAAATTAAGAAAACAAATATGTACTGACACATTGCTAGGGAGAAATGTGGTGTGATTTACAAGAAGAATGCTCCCTTTGCCCAGTGTCTCCAGGGGCTCAAAGGAAATAATTGCCAATTATTGTTTATCTATTAATTAGTCTTCATCAAAGAAGATCCTCTCTTTCAGGGACCAATTACGGGGTTGAGGGTTCTACTGGGATCCTCTTCCATAAGGGGCACTCCAGGGAATCCACGTTTCTTGAGGAGATGGAGATTGTTCCCTTAGTGGCTGATACAGGTGAACGTTATTCAGGTGGGGATGCCTGCCTGGAGCTCCCCTCCGCCCTAGAGTACTGCCGAGGTCTTAGCACTGCTTGAAACTTTTACTTTTTGGTCCCACAGCAAGATCACAGCTGCCATTCTTGGCGTTAGGAGCCGGAAAAGGAAGCAAGGTTGACTTGCTTTTAGTTCAGCTACACCAGAGATGCACATTCCCAAAGAGAAGCCTTTCTTTGCACATTCATTTCAAAGCAAATGCTGCCTGTATTCAGCGGGAATGACTTCTAAAACATGAATAGGATCGTGCTTCCTGGCTCTACCTGAGAGCCAGTTTGGCGTAGTGGTTAAGTGCACGGGCTCTAATCTGGGAGAAGCGGGTTTGATTCCCCTCTTCTCCACTTGCAGCAGCTGGATGACCTTGGGCAAGCCATAGTTCTCTCAGAGCTGTTCTTTCAAGAGCAGTTCTGTCAAGAGCTCTCTCAGCCCCACCTGCCTCACAGGGTGTCTGTTGTGGGGAGGGGAAGGGAAAGGAGTTTGTGAGCTGCTCTGAGACTCCGAGTGAAGGGCGGGGTGTAAATCCAATCTCCTCCTCCTCTTCTTCTTGTTGATTGATTTATGAGACTTCTCTCCCGCCCTCCCGCCCGAAGCCGGCTCAGGTCAGCTTACATAAAACACCTAAAATGTTTGCAATACACATAAAATAGAATTAAGAACAACATGTAACAATTAAACAGTGCTAAAACCATAATACAATAAAGTGCTCGTAGCTGCTGCTGCTTCTTCTTCTTCTTCCACCAAAACAAATCAAGATGCACGTCCTATCCAGTAGGCCCCAGTGGGGCCAGGGATAGTGGTGTCAGTGAGGCCAAGCATTGCTAGGCCCAGGGCATGCACACCAGACATGCTGTAACAGCCATGGGGTGGCCAGTGAGCAGGAGGGGGTGCAAAGCCGCTTTGGCTTGGGGCCAGCAGTAGCAGTACTGGGACAATCTAGAGTAGGGGGAAAAGTGCCGTCGAGGAATTTGACCTAGGGCCGATGGGGTTCATTGACTGGGGATCGACAACAATGGACGGATAGTGAGTCTATTTTTTTAAAAAAGCACAGAAGTTTATTGCAGTCGACAGCCAGGAGAGTCACACCCAGTTACGAAGCTGGGAGGAGTCCCCCAAACAAAGGCACAACGTTCCTTCTGTATCAGGTTACACCCTGAGAAGTATCCAGAAGCAATAACTGCGCATGCATAATCCTGAGGAACAAAATTTGAGTACAATCACAGAATCATAGAGTCATAGAATGTTAGAGTTGGAAGGTACCTTGCAGGTCATCTAGTCCAACCCCCTGCAATCTGCAGGAGTACCAGTGTGTCTTTCCCTGATTAGTAGTAGTAGGAGTCGTCGCCGCCGCCGCCACTGTTGCGTTTTCCAAATTTGCTGGCAAATTGAGTGCAGCACTTTAACAGCATCATCTTTTAAGACTTTGAATAGCTCAGCTGGAATGCCATCACCTCCACTAGCTTTGTTGTTAGTGATGCTTTTTAAGGCCCATTTAACTTCACATTCCAGGATGTCTGGCTCGAGGTCAGTGATTACGCTGTCGTGGTTGTCAAAGACATCCAGGTCTTTCTTGTATAGTTCTTCTGTGTATCCTTGCCATCTTTTCCTAATCTCTTCTGCTTCTGTTAGGTCCATACTGTTTTTGTCCTTTATCATGGCCAGCTTTGCATGGAACGGTCCCTTGATTTCTCCAATTTTCTTGAAGAGATCTCTAGTCCTTCCCATTCTATTGTTTTCCTCTATTTCTTTGCACTGTTCATTCAGGAAGGCCTCCTTATCTCTCCTTGCTGTTCTCTGGAAATCTGCATTCAGTTGGGTAAATCTTTCCTTTTCGCCTTTGCCTTTCGCTTTCCTTCTTTCCTCTGCTATTTGTAAAGCCTCATCAGAAAGCCACTTTGCTTTCTTACATTTCTTTTTCTTTGGGATGGTGGTGATTGCTGCCTCCTGTACAATGTCACGAACCTCCGTCCATAGTTCTTCAGGCACTCTATCAAATCTAGACCCTTGAATCTATTCTTCACCTCTACTGTATATTCATCAGGGATGCGATCTAGGTCAAACCTGAATAGCCTCGTGGTTTTCCCAATTTTCTTCAGTTTAAGTCTGAATTTTGCAATGAGTAGCTCATGATCTGAACCACAGTCAGCTCCAGGTCTTGTTTTTACTGACTGAATAGAGCTTCTCCATCTTTGACTGCAAATTATATAGTCAATCTGATTTCGGTGTTGCCCATCTGGTGATGTCCATGTGTAGAGTCGCCTCTTAGGTTGTTGGAAAAGGGTGTTCGCTATGACCAGTGTGTTCTCTTGACAAAACTCTGTTAACCTTTGCCCTGCTTCATTTTGCTTTCCAAGGCCAAACTTGTCTGTTATTCCAGTTACCTTTTCACTTCCTACTTTAGCATTCCAGTCCCCTATGATGATGAGGACATCATTTTTTGGTGTTAGTTCTAGGAGGTGTTGTAGGTCTTCATAGAACCGGTCCACTTCAGCCTCTTCTGCATCAGTGGTTGGGGCATACACTTGAATTACTGTGATGTTGAATGGTTTGCCTTGGAATCGGACAGAAATCATTCTGTCATTTTTGAGATTGTATCCCAGTACTGCCTTTTGCACTCTCTTGTTGACTATAAAGGCCACACCATTTTTTCTACGAGATTCCTGGCCACAGTAGTAGATATAATGGTCTTCTGAGTTAAATTCGCCCATTCCTGTCCACTTTAGTTCACTGATTCCTAGGATATCGATGTTCAGTCTTGCCATCTCATTTTTGACCACGTCAAGCTTACCTTGATTCATAGATCTTACATTCCAGGTTCCTATGCAGTATTGTTCTTTGCAGCATCGGACTTTCCTTTCACCATCAGACACATCCACAACTGAGCGTCCTTTCGGCTTTGGCCCAGCCGCTTCACTCTTTCTGGGGTTACTTGTACTTGTCCTCTGCTCTTCCTCAGTAGCATATTGGACACCTTCCGACCTGAGGGGCTCATCTTCCGGCGTCATATCTTTTAGCCTTTTGATACTGTCCATGGGGTTTTCTTGGCAAAAATACTGGAGTGGGTTGCCATTTCCTTCTCCAGGTGGATCACGCTTGGTCTGAGTTCTCTGCTGTGGCCTGTCCGTCTTGGGTGGCCCTTCACGGCATAGCCCACAGCTTCATTGAACTGCGCAAGCCCCCTCGCCACGACAAGGCAGTGATCCATGAGGGGCCACAAGTGATGGGCCACTACATAAAAGTGCCTAACATCTGGTGACACTCTGGACAAAACTCTATGGTAGAATTAGCTTCAAACCATAGAGTTTTGCCCCCAAAACAGAGTGTAGCCCCCACGATGTCACCAATATGTGTATGTCACTTTCGGGTGATGTAGGCACGTCACTGACATCCCTGACGTGTACGTCACCTGGAGGGGGCATAGGAACGTCACGCTTCTTCCCTCCCCTCTCTTCGAGCCTCCTTGTAAGTCCACCGCCGGCTTGTGGGCCAGACTTGGCAACCCTACTTTTCTCGTAGGGCTTGGTCCCCAGGCCCCTGATCATCCTTGATCCCGGTCAAACGAGCGGGATGATCCACTGCCAAAAGGAGGCAAATTAGAGCCGGAGCAAAAAGAACCGCGGGAGTGCAATCTGACGTGCCCCCACGGCTCTATGCTCTGGCAGCTGATCAAATGTTGTGCAGCAAACCGGCAGTAGCACAGTTGTGCGCATGCGTGGGATGGGGAACGGCGCTGGCTGCGACGGGCTACCAGCGCTTCCCCGACCAGACGCCTGGAGTTGCCGCACATCATCCGGAAGGTAGTGCTCTGTTGCTAGTACCTTTTAAATGTGCATTTTCGGGCCGAAGGGACGGATCGGGGATGGGTGCGTGATGCTTCCCAGATGTTGCGGTGTGCTTGATGCGCCCCCGATCTGTCCCTCTTGCGGGGCAAATCCTCCTGTGTGACCGGGGCCCTCATTGCTCTCTTCTGTTTGGAAATAGATTGTAATTGTGTTTTATTCCACCAAGGCAAGTGTCCTGGCAATTTCAAGCAGTCTTTCTCATCCAAAATATCTTGATATCTAAATAGCTCTTCACCTGTAAAGACATTTGGCAAGGTAAATGCTTCCAATGGTACTATGAGTCTCGATTTTTAATATAAAACCTTCTATAGATTGGTTGAGAAAACCACCAACCTACTGAAGCACAGCTCAAATACTTTGGCCACCAAATGAGAAGGGAGCACTCCCTGGAGAAGACCCTGATGCTGGGAAAGATTGAAGGTCAAAGAAGACAGGGACGGCAAAGGATGAGATGGTTAGACAGTGTCATCGATGCAACGAACATGAAATTGAGCCAACTTCAGAGGACGGCGGAAGACAGGAGGGCCTGGCGGGAGATGATCCATGGGGTCGCGAAGAGTCGGACTCGACTGTGCGACTGAACAACAAAAATAGATTGGATCCCATACTTTTAATAAAGCAGTGCTGCTTAAAATATTTCTATGTTGAGGCTTTCTCATACTATAAGAATGCATTCCATCCTAAAGCTAAATCATGCCCTTTGAGTTTCAATAGCCTTCTGTCTTCCAAAGTAATCCATTCCTTTAACCAGGTTAATGCTGTGGCCCTGTAATATAATAGCCAATTTGGAACTCCAAATCCACCTTTCTCTTTAACGTCTTGCATAATTTTAAGTCTTATTCGTGCTCGCTTCCCTTGCCAGATAAATTTGGATGTTAATTGATCTAGCTAGCTCTTTAAAAATCTTTTGGTTTTGAAAAATGGGGATTGTTTGAAAAAGAAACATCCATCTGGGTAATATATTCATTTTTATTATTGCAGTTCTTCCCATTATGGATAATTGTAAATTTTTCCAACCTTCTAAGTCTTGTTTAGTTTTTTTCCATAATACTTTGTAGTTGTCCTCAAAAAGAGAACTGCACTTGTTAGTAATTGTAATTCCAAGGTATTTTACCTTGTCAACAATTTGAAAACCAGTAGCTCCATTTGTTGATACAATTCATAAGAACATAAGAACAGAAGCCAGTGTTGGATCAGGCTTCTTGTATTGTGAGTTCTTGTATTGTGAGTTCTTGTATTGTGAGTTCTTGTATTGTGAGTTCTTGTATTGTGAGTTCTTGTATTGTGAGTTCTTGTATTTCTGTTTGTTAGAGATACACGATGATCAGACCTGGATTAGGGTGACTGATACTGAGGCTGGCTGGTTGATCATCATGCCTTGGGGGAAGCCGATGGACAGGAAGACGTTGGCATCCCTCCCAGGGTCACAATTCTGCAGAGTGAACAGGACGGCCTTCTGCCTTTTTAGAACCATCTCCAACCACTGCCTCCTCTTATACTCCTTTCTTACACACCTAGGGCAATGCTGATTGCTACTTTAGGGACAGGAAGCAGTTTTTCTCCAGGCCAGTTTGGCCGGGGATCCTGAAGGTTTTTTTGCCATCTTCTGGGCATGGAACAGCAGTCACTGTGGGTGTGAAGGGGGAGGTATTTGTGAATGTCCTGCCTTGTGCAGGGGGTTGGACTAGATGACCCTGGAGGTCCCTTCCAACTCTAGGATTCTATGATTCCTCGGACTGTCTCGGCGTCTTGAGTACCTGTACTGCTCGAACTTCCTTCTGCCCCTCTAGACCCATCTGGGCCCATTGCCGGCACCCCCACAAGGTCCAGCCACCACCCCAGGCCTGATGCTGCCGTCTCACTTTCTCCTTATTTGCAGTTCTTGGTGTTTGGGTGATTGGACGGGGGACCCTTGCGACAGCAAAGGATGCCACTCACACCTGCTCAACCGAAGTGAATTTTCCTAAGCTGTTGAGAAAACCACCAACCTACTGAGGCACAGAATTGGACCCTATCAGGCTGCACTCAATTGCAATTCCCCCTCCGTTATTTTGTAAAAGCTGCAAGAAAGAAAGAAAAAAAAATGGTAGCTCATTCCCAAACCTCAAGACTACTTCCAAGAAGAATTTGTGACACTAAGAGCGGCTCCTCAGCAGAACAGGCTTCCTCGGGAGGTGGTGGTGGGCTCTCCTTCTTTGGAGGTTTTCAAGCAGAGGCTAGATGGCCCTCTGACAGCAATGCGGATTCTGTGGACTTGGGCAGCTCATGAGAGGGAGGGTGGGAAGGGTTGCCTCAGTGCTTAGTTCTCGTGGCCCTTTCTTACACGCGCAGGGAAATGCCTATCGCCACTGTGGGGTCAGGAGGCAGTTTTTCTCCAGGCCACTTTGGCTGGAGATCCTGGAGGTTTTTTGTCATCTTCTGGGCATGGAACAGCGGTCACTGCGGGTGTGTGTGGGGAGGTATTTGTGAATGTCCTGCCTTGTGCAGGGGGTTAGACTAGATGACCCTGGAGGTCCCTTCCAACTCTATGGTTCTTTTCCTCCCCTATCAGTTCCCTGGCTTCTCTTAACTGCTTCAGACTTTCAATACAAGAGAAGTTTCTGAAGGGCAGGGCACAGAAAGTCGATCTTCAAACCCCTAAGTCAATGTAATTCCACAACCATATCCCCGACCAGGGGTCATTTCGTAGAAAAAGAGGTAAAGAAGCTCATTAGCACAACTCATTAGCATAACTTATTTGCATATGCCACATCCCCTGACATCACCGGAAGTGTGTCAGAAGGCATTTGCCAAGGCAACATCCACCACTCAGGCTCCACTGGACTGTTTTGGATTGCTAGCTGTCGGGGGGGGGGAACGTGCAGATCTGTCCTCATAGAGGAGGGAGAGCTTGTACCTGAATAAATAAAACTTGGTCTTAAAGGTGCCACTGGACTGTTTTGGATTTCTAGCTATTGGGG
>NW_015172720.1:16618-19379 GCF_001447785.1 Gekko japonicus
TCCTCCCTGAGCTGAGACAAAAATGTGTGCACCAGAGGCTAAAAAAACCCATGAGCCAGCTCACACTAACTCAGCTTAGAGGGAACACTGCTTGAGGCCCACTGTGGTCTGGATCGTGTAGTGCTGCCCTGTGTGGGGCGTGATGGGCAGACCCTCCTGCCTCTGGGAAAGAAGAGGGACTGGAAGGTCTCACGATCCCTTCCAGTTTCATGATTCTGCTCAGTGATGTGCCTGTGGAATAAGACTGGGAAATTTATTCAAGGGGATAAGAATGAAGTTTATTGAGGTTCCGCTAATGGTACATCCAGGGGCTTCAGGAAGTCGACGCACAACCCATCTACAGAGAGGGGGAATTCCAATACAGGGGAATTAATCCGGGGTTTTTTTGACAGGAAGGGATCATCCTTGTGGGTTCTCCTCAGACAACGGAGCACTTTCAGACGACCGGGAGAATCAACTGCTTCCACTAGACCTGATACTTGCAGACGTACGGTTGCAGAGTGTCACAATTAGCGGTTTCCCACACCCATTGCCCTAGAAAGAAAAAAGAGAAATTGGATTGTTGTCTCATGCTGGACTAGATTCAGCAGTTTTGAATTAGAATGGGGGGTCCTCGACCTCTTTAAGCCTGTGAGCACCTTTGGAATTCTGGCACGGCATGGTGGGCGGAGCCACAAAACGGCTGCTGTCAAAGGCGGGGTCAGTCACACAATGGCTGCCGCGGCTGACCTTCAGCCACACAGTGAAGACCCTTCTGCTATGGTGGCCGCTACTGCCAAGGCAACGTTTTCCAAAATCTGCACAGCCAGTCAAATTTACAGCGGCCAATCAGAAGCCTTGCTGGACAAATTGTTCACCTGGCCCCACCCACTTTTTAAAAAAACAACTGGCGGGCACCAGGAAAGGTATCGTTGGGCGCCGTGGTTTCAAAGGGCACCATGCTGGGGACCTCAGCGCTAGGTGATAGAAATGCCTCTTTCATTGGCTTGGGGAATGAGGAAAGGCACAAGATCAGAGACAGTAGCAAGTCCTGCCGTTGGGGTAGCACCTGTCCCCAGAGCCATAGAGGAACTGGGGTATGACTCAGGGGAAGGGCACGTGCTCAACCCACAGTCCTAGGCTCAAACACCCACACCTCCCACGAAAAAGCAACTCAGGCAGGCCTGTTGCCACAGTGGGGCATCTTGGGGCTAGGCCCCCTGACTTACTGGCAAGGGCCCCCCAACTTCCCATTTAGCATAGGGCCCCCAAGCAGTGGCGGATTGGGGGAAGGAGCCGGGTATTCCTTTAATTTGATTAGACAGTGTCCCCCTAAGAAATATAAATGCCCCCCAACTAAAAAATATCCTGGCTATGGGTCTGAACTCAGGTGGCAGGTTTCGGAAAGGCCATTCTTAGCCTGGGACCCAGTAGATTCATTTCCAGCTGGGAAAGAAGAAGAAGAAGAGGAGGAGGAGGAGAAGGAGAAGGAGACTGGATTTATACCCTGCCCTTCACTACCCAAAGGTGTCTCAGAGTGGCTTACAAACTCCTTTCCCTTCCCCTCCCCACAACAGACACCCTGTGAGGTAGGCGGGGCTGAGAGAGCTCTTGACAGAAGCTGCTCTTTTTTCAAGAACAGCTCTTATCAGAGTTACGGCTTGCCCAAGGTCATCCAGCAGGTGCATGTGGAGAAGTGGGGTATCAAACCCAGTTCTCCCAGATTAGAGCCCGCGCACTTAACCACGACGCCAAACTGGCTCTGATGGAAAGCAGTGGATTGAACAGAGCATAGGTTCAGATGCTTTGGAGGGCTCATGGCTCACACGGTAACGCAGAGGCTTTATGTGCAGGAAGGCCCCTGGTCCAGTCCCTGGCACCTCTGTCTACAAAGTGTCTCATGCACAGGTTGCCTGTTCTCCCCTAAATTTAGGGATTGCTCCAAATGCAAATCTTCCAGCTGTGTATCTTTATCAACGGATCGCTCCAAATTTGCGCAGAGCCGTCTCCTTGGCCAGATTTAATGTTCTTCCTTCTGCTCTTCTCTCTGGCAGATTCCAGGGGATCCCCTACTCCAGCAGGGGCTGTCCTTGGATGAAGGACTGTGTTGAAACTGTCCCCCATGTCCTCCTTCAATGTCCCTTTTATTTGGTGCCCTGCCAGGATCTTCTGTACCCTGTATTAGCTCAATTCCCAGAGATTCCTGACGATTTTAAGGTTCTGTTTTTGCTTGATAATCCAGATACGGAAATAACAGAAATAGTAGCAAGGTTTCTTCTTAGTGCTATGGCGATACGTTCTGACAAGTAACCACTAGGTTTTTCTGTTTTGATGCTCTTTTCCTGCGCCATAGCTCCAATTTTACCCTATACCGATTTGTATCTTCCGATGATCTCCTATTGTATGCATATATATATGCCAATAATGGCTTGTCAAAGTCAGAAAGCACGCACAGGTTGCTGAGGAAGGTTTTTCTCTTGCTTTTTCTCCTGGAGAGACTCTGCCAGCTAAGACAGACAATAGGTTGCTATCTGGAATGAAGGTCGGAGTCCACTGGAGCTCCTTGACATGCAAGATATTGGGAAGAAAGAAGACTGATGGTGAAGCAACAGCTCTCTCATTCGGAGAGTGTCACAGGGTAGCCATGCTGGACTGTAGTGAAAGAGCCCAGATTTCATCCAGAAGCACTTTAGAGACCAATACGATTTTCAGGGTGGAAGCTTTTGAGAGTCAACGCTTCCTTCATCAGTTACCAGTGAAGGAGATTTGACTCTCACTTGCT
>NW_015172720.1:19701-42093 GCF_001447785.1 Gekko japonicus
CTCCTCCTCCTCTCTGATTCAAACATTAATGTCGCCATGTCTTTTAATGGCCCCGGTCACACGGGAGGTTTTGGCTCAGAAGAGGGACGGATCGGGGGCGCAGCAAACGGGCGCGAGCACACCACAACATCTGGGAATCGGCGTGCCCCCGTCCCCAATCTGTCCCTTCAGGCCTAAACCGCGCAGTAAACAGAAAGGTAGCACCAACCGGAAACACCGCATCAAGCGCAGCCGTCGGATCACCGGAGTGCCCGTCTTCAGGAGCATTGGAGGCTCCCAGCCGAATTGCGCATGCGCACACATGCGCAGCCGGCTGCCTCGCGCTCCCTTCCGTGGCTCCCCCCCCCGGCATCTGATCATGCCGGGGAGCAACTGTGCGGCGGCTCACGGGATCTGTCTGATTCCACCGCCGCGTGTCTCTTTTGGTGCGGCTTTAAAAAGCCACACTTTGGCCGCATCAATTTCCCCCTGTGTGTCAGGGGCCAATGTAAACTTTCTAAAGGGGCTTCCAGGACCTGCCTTGGGCTTGCACTACCGTGGGGTGGACCAAAGGGAGTGCAGGGGGTTGGACTAGGTGACCTCCAAGGTCCCTTCCAACTCTAACATTCTATGATTCTATGATCTCCTCCTCACAGAAAGATTCCCCACAGAAGTCATGCCACAGTGAAGGCTCCAAGCACTTCACAATCCCCAGAGAGGAGGACCACACTATAGCAAACTTCATTTCAAGGCCTTTCCACGTTCTCATTTCCTTCGCTTGTAAATTCCTGTTCCTTCAGGATTTCCCCCCCTGTTTCTCATGTGTTTTGCTCCCTCTAGTGGTCGATCGGATATTACATCATTATATGTCCAACATCTCTTCTTGCAGATTTAAACGGCAGAATTTTATGCTGGACATAAACCCGTGTAAAATGGGAAGGGGGGGGGAGTCCAAGGAATTTTAGAACATTAGGGGATAGAGCATGGCTCAGTGGTAGAACCTCTGCTATGCATGCAAAACATCCCAGGTCCAATCCCCGGCATCTCCAGTTAAAAAGATCACGTCATAGGTGATGTGAAAAGATCTCTGCCTGAGACACCAGAGAGCCGCTGCCAGTCTGAGTACACAATACTGACTTTCACGGACTAAAGGTCTGATTCAGTACGAAGCTGCTTCATGTGTTCACTTGTTCAGTTCTAATCCTATACAGATTTACAGTCGTCTGAGCTCATTGATTGATATGGGTTTATGCTAAGATAATTCTGCCATAAGGTTACACTAAAAATAATATACAAATATAAATTTAAATGATCTGGCAAGTCAAACTATCCATTAATCCCAATGCCTCAGCAACTGATATATGGATCAGATTCAGGACAGCCCCACTTTCCCCATCCCTCTGTGACCCACATCTGTCAGTTGTCCAACTCAGTGATCCTCCCCACTTTCGTATTGACCAGCCTTACCTTTAATAACAGAAAACTGGACACAGTAGTAATCCAAGTTGGCTGAAAAGTTGGGTTGTCCGGGCCCCCATGCTACATAACCAGGCCTTGAGTCGTCAATCCACCACCACCCTTCCTGATGGTATTGAAAGGAAAGAAGTTTTGATTAGAAAGAGAAGAGTCTGGGATTAAGAACATAACAGAGAAGCCAAAGTTGGATCAGGCCAATGGCCCATCTACTCCAACACTTTATAACACCGTGGCCAAAAACACCAGGAGCCATCAGGAGGTCCACCAGCGGGGCCAGGACACTAGAAGCCCTCCCACTGTTGCCCCCTCCCCCAAGCACCAAAAATACAGAGCATCACCTGCCCCAGACCGAGAGTTCTTATCTATACCTTGTGGCTAATAGCCACTGATGGACCTCTGCTCCATATGTCTATCCAATTCCCTCTTATAAGAACATAAGAGAAGCCACTTTTGGATCAGGCCAATGGCCTATCCAGTCCAACACTCTGTGTCACACAGGGGCCAAAAATACCAGGTGTCCTCAGGAGGTCCAGCAGTGGGGCCAGGACACTAGAAGCCCTCCCACTGTTGCCCCCCAAGCACCAAGAATACAGAGCATCCCTTGCCCCAGATTGAGAGTTCCTATCTATACCTTGTGGCTAATAGCCACTGATGGACCTCTGCTTTGGATTAAAATGAAATAATAAAGTCAGATTTTAGTTTCTCTCTGTTTCTGTTGTTTTCAATTGAAAAGTTAAATGCTGAGGACTTAGTAAAGAAAACTCAAGAAAATAACACATAGGCAGGCAGGGCACACCTTTTAAAACGACTTACCATAAGTTTAAAACGACAGCCCTGAATTCCACCCCTCCAAAATGTTGGTGCATCATTTTGTACAGTATTCTAGAGAAGAAGCTCAGACACTTTCAAAGGAATGGACAAAGCACAAAAGCTGAGCAGGAACTCACCTTGCGAGCACCGTACAGTCCAAGCCAGACAGAGCTGTATCTGTGACTCCTAAGCAATTCAATCACGACAGCTGCTTCGAATTTGTTATTGATAGAGACAAGGTGGCCAGTTCGGCTGTAATCTTGGCACCGAAGCTAAGAGACAGCAACAGAGAAGTTTATTTTTTACACAAAAAGGCAGGGTGGGATGTGTGAAATCATAGAATCTTAGAGCTGGAAGGGACCTCCAGGGTCATCTAGTCCAACCCACCGCAAAATGCAGGAAATTCACAAATACCTCCCCCTCCACATCTCCAGTGACTGCCGTTCCATGCCTAAAAGGTGGCAAAAACCCTCCAGGATCTCCTGGCCAAACTGGCCTGGAGAAAAATTGCTTCCTGACCCCAAAGTGGCGATCAGCATTTCCAGGGCGTTTAAGACAGGGCCGCAAGAACGAACTCCCTGCCCTCCCTCTCATGAGCTGCCTCAGTTCACAGAATCCGCATTGCTGTTAGATGCCCAATCTAGCCTCTGTTTGAAAACCTCCCAAGGAGAAGAGCCCGCCACCGCCTCCCGAGGAAGCCTGCTCCACTGAGGAACCGCTCCACTTAGGACCCGCTCTAACTGCCAGGAAGTTCTTCCTAATGTTTAGCCGGAAACTCTTCTGATTGAATTTCAACCCGTTGGTTCTGGTCCGACTTTCTGGGGCAACAAAAACAACTCTCTACTTTCCTCTGGATGACAGCCTTCCAAGTACTGGTAGAAACCATAAAGTGGAGCTTTGGAGGCAGTTTTGGGGTGGCACTGAACTTCATCCTGACCAAGGATTTAAGAAGCTGAAACTAAATCCTGACCCAATGGACATGATACTGTTTGGATGAAAGACTGACCCAGGAACTGAGGTGTCCCCTGTTCTTGGAGGGGTTGTCCTCTTCCTAAATTTATTTTATTTTTACTTTACTTCTATCCCAAGTGTCTCTGCAGTGGGGAACCAAAGCAGTTGACATAATTCTCCCGTGTGACTGACCCAAGGTCACCAAGCAAGCCTCCTTGGCCAAGTCGGGGTTCAGACCTGGATCTCCCAGGTTCTAGGCTGAGACTCTGATCATGGCACCATGCTGGCTCTTTGAGCAGGTTCGTAGCTGGGGTGGGGTGGGGGGGAGCTTCTGGGCCCAGGCCGTGGTTTTGGTCAGGAGACCCTTTCACCAGCTTCAGCTAGTGAGCCAGCTGTGGCCTTCCCTGGGCAAAAAAAGGATCTTGCCGCTGTGGTACGTGCCCTGGTAATATCTAGACTACTGCAACACAACCTACGTTGGGCGGCCCTTGAAGACTACCTGGAAGCAAACAATCGTTGCAGAATGCTGTGGCCGGAATTCTGACCAGAGTCGGCCATTTCCCTCCAGTCTTGTTGCACCCACACCTCCCCATACGATGCTATCCACTACTTCAGTCATCTTCGGAGGCCCTGCCTGGGCGGCCCCCACCACGTAAGGCTGGACTGGGGGCGACCTGAGAAGGGGCCGCCTCGGTTGTGGCCCCAAAGCTATGGAAGTGTCTCTGAGCAACATCAGAACTGGCTCGAATGTCCACCAGGATCGTTTGGTCTCCTGGGGACGCAAGTTGGAAGCTGGTGAAGGTCTGACTCTCCTCTGAAAGTCCGGAAGTTTTCCCAGAATCAAAACTGATCTCCGGGCTACAGATGGTAACGCCAACGTTGGAGAGCAGACCCTGCTGGAGGGGTGGCCAAACGGCGGCTCGGGAGCAGCATGCAGCTCTTTCACACATATTGTGTGGCCAGGGGTCATTTCGTAGAAAAAGAGGTGCAGGGGCTCATTAGCATAACTCATTAGCATAACTCATTTGTGTATGCCACACCCCCTGACATCACCGGAAGTGTGTCAGAAGGCAACACCCACCGCTCAGGCTCCACTGGACTGTTTTGGATTGTTAGCTATTGGGGGGGGGGAGGAAATGTGCAGATCTGCCCTCACAGAGGAGGGAGAGCTTGTACCTGAATAAAACCTGGTCTTAAAGGTGCCACTGGACTGTTTTGGATTGCTAGCTATTGGGGGGAGGGGGACGCGCAGATCTGCCCTCACAGAGGAGAGAGAGCTTGTACCTGAATAAAATTTGGCCTTAAAGGTGCCACTGGACTGTTTTGGACCAGGGGGATGGTGGGGGGGGCTCTGCAGCTTACCTGGCTGCTTCTTGCTCTGACTGAGGGCTGCTGGGAGCAGGGGGCAGGGGGCAGGGCATGTTGCATGTGCCCGCCCCCTGGGCTCTTTACTGCCGGAGCTCCGCTCCTGTGCACTCCTGCAGGAAATGACTCCCGGCAGGGTGGCGGGGGAAGCAAAGGGGAGGCAATGTGTCCCCAATCGGTCTTCCCTTCCCCGGCCACTGTTCCCCTCCCTGGGTAGGCTTGAGGCAAGGGGGGAGTAGAGAAAGAAGGAAACTTTAAATGCATTCTCAAAGCACTCCCCATCAAGCCTGCAAATATCATTGGACCGATAAATATCATTATCCATATCTGTTTCTACCCCCTTTTGGTTTTATTTTTGCCAGACTCATTTCGTGTTCATAAAAGGCATATCTTCCTGTTTTCCAATAAAAACATGCGGGCTATATTTGTTCGTGTCTCGCGACTCTCAGACATCCAACGTTTATTCTGTGTGGCTCTGATGTTGAGCCAGCTTGGCCGCCCTGGCTCTATGGCACCACGTCCCCACGAAACTCCTGTTCCTCCCCAGGTAGTGCATCAAATCTCCAGGAATTTCTCAAGCAGGAGTTGGCATCCCTAGCTCCTGCCGTGCTCAGGTGTGCTTTAAGGCCCTGTCCTGCCTGGCCCTCTCTGGAGTCTGGATACCTTACTCCTGAGTCTTACTTATAACCACGGTTCCTGTTCTTTTCTTCTTCAGTCTGTGATGAACTCACCCTAGCTGGCACTGAATGGGGGCGCTATCATGTCTCTAGAGCATGGACTACCCAGGGAGCTTCCTTCTGGTTTTGCCACTGGTGTGGTTAAGTGCATGGACTCTAATCTGGAAGAACCGGGTTGGATTCCCCACTCCTCCACTTGCAGCTGCTGGATGACCTTGGGCAAGCCACAGTTCTCTCAGAGCTGTTCTCTCAAGGACAGTTCTGAAAAGAGCTCTATCAGCCCCGCCTACCTCACAGGGTGTCTGTTGTGGGGAGGGGAAGGGAAAGGGGGTTGTAAGCCGCTCTGAGACTCCAAGTGAAGGGCGGGGTGTAAATCCAATCTCCTCCTCCTCTTCCTCCATTGCCCTCCTCTGCAGAGTCTTCCTCAGCCGTCTCCCATCAATGCACCCACCCTGCTTGGCTACCAAGAGCTAACTATTTGGGGCTGGGACATTCTGCCTTCCCTTCCCCGACAGACACAGGAAGTGGAAATTCAACCCACTGCATCCCCCCCACTGTCCGCACTAAGGCCAAGAAACATCCATTACCTCTGCCTCATACCAGGACAATGGCTTAAGGAAGTATCCATAGCAGTAACCGTTGCTATATGTCCAGCCCTTGTGACATATAGGAATAATGGCAGCACCTATGTGAGGAGAGAAGCGGAAATCAGTTAGAAGGGGAGTTACACAACTTTAAAGTTGACGACGAAGAAATTGAATTTTTTTAAGAAGGAGATTGGAACTGGAAAGGAGCTAGATTTTTTTTTTTTCAAATGTAAGGATGTGGCGCTGGTGACCGCGATCAAGATAATCCCTGCCATAGCATTCGCCGTTCCTACGTATGGGTGTGGGAGTTGAACAATGAACAGAACTCACAGTACTTCTTGCTTTCCTTTAATTGTAATAGTTACATAACGAAATGATACATTAGAAGTGTAAAGAAATAGATTGACAAGTAATAATTCATAGCAACTGAGAAAAATTAATTTGGGGGTTAAAGGGGATAAGAAAAACAAAAGATGTATGAATTGTATAATGATACGTTTTTGGAATGTAGATTTAAGTTTGTGGGAACATTCCCAAGTGGATTATAAAGATAGGACAATAGATATATTAGAAATCAATCCAACTTGGACATATTGTAGGTTATCTCTGATAAATTAGTTTAAATGTTATTCCTTCCTTTGTTATGGTGTTTTGTATAAACTTTTATTATGGGAATTAAAAGCAATATAAATTATTTTTTTAAAGACAGTCAATTCCTTTGAAATGTGGTCACGGAGGAGATATTTACAGATAACATGGGCCGCCAAAAGGACAAGTAAATGGGGTTCTAGATCAAATCAAGCCTAAACTGAGTCTTTCATACTTTGGTCATGTTAAGAGAAGACAAGGCTCTTTGGAAAAGACAGTAATGCTAGGAAAAGGTGGATGCAGAAAGGGAAAAGGTTCCTTAGCCAATTCACACCACACACAAGGCTTCTTAAGAAGATAAGTGTTTTATTGGTAGTCCAGTACTAAAGAATGAGTATACAGCTTGTGGCAGGAATGACCTGCAATATGATGGCCACTGATTTATAGTGTAATCAAACTTCCCCTCCATAAACCCAAGCCAATGAGTACATTTCGCGTGGGCGGGTAGCAAGAAGCAGGCAAGCGGCTAAGCACCAAAGCCGTTGACTTTCCCAGGCGAGTTAACATGCAGCTGGAGAACGACAACAAGGTCAGGCCAGAGATAGCAGCCAGAAGCTAAACAGGGATGAGCTGGGAATGAGGAGGAGGTGGTGCACCCCTCCACATTCCAGTTCTATGACAGGGCTACCTGATATCAAACCTGAGACGGATGGACTCCATCAAGGAAACCACGGCCCTCAGTTTGCAAGACCTGATTGTGGCTGTTAATGATAGGGCATTCTGGAGGCCATTAATTCATAGATTTGGCATATGTCCAAAGCGAGGAGGTGGCATTTCATTCTGAATTCTTTATATGAACTTCCCAAGGCTCGTAATGAATAGTAGCTTCAGATTTAGAGACCCTGCAGAAACTCACCTTCCTGGAAATGGCTCATGGTCGCCAAGACGAGCAAAGCAAGGCCGGAGGTGAAAAAACCCATCTTTTTAAAAACTCTGTCCTGAGGAAAGGAAAGGGAGAACATTACCAGAGGTCAGAGGAGCCAGGCAGGAAAACTTATCCTTTGGCATGACCAAATCGCTAGCAGTTTCCACGTTCAGCTTCGGAAAGTGCTTGGTGCCTCCAGTCGTTTATACAGAAGAGCTGGATTTGGTGAACACCATGAAGGTCTTGGACACAATCAAAGCCAGATGCATGGAGGAGAAGTCTATCAATGGCTACTAGCCATGGTGACTTAAGGAAACCACCACATTCAGAGGCACTAAGCCTCTGAATCCCAGAGCCAGGAGGCAACATCAGGGGAAAGCCTCAGCCTCTCTGCCCTGTTGTCAGCCGTCCAGAGGAACGAGTTGGCCATTGTGTGAGGCAGGATGCTGGACTAGATGGACTGATTGGGCTGATTCAGCACAGCTTTTGTTATTTTTTTGTACAGTCCTCCATCAGATATCAAGTAGGAGAAGAAGAAGAGATTGGATTTATACCCCGCCCTTCACTACCCAAAGGAGTCTCAAAGCAGCTCACAAACTCCTTTCCCTTCCCCTCCCCACAACAGACACCCTGTGAGGCAGGTGGGGCTGAGAGAGCTCTGACAGAAACTGCTCTTTTTCAAGGACAGCTCTTGTTAGAACTACAGCTTGCCCAAGGTCATCCAGCAGGTGCAAGCAGAGGAGTGGGGAATCAAACCTGGTTCTCCCAGATTAGAGTCCCCGCACTTAACCACTACACCAAACCGTATTAGTATCCTTCAGAGCATTAACACAAATGTATACTTCAGAAGGCAATATCATAATAACATTTATGGAAATTACGTTATCATAAGTCACGGTACCATTGTATGTGAGTAATGTTATAATCCCTTATGGGGGGAAAATCATTCTATACAAAACCTCCAGGTGCCCCAGATTACCGGCATATGATTCAGTGACTGATCAGATTCAACTGGAAGGGGCCAACTAGTTGTCCTGGAAGTCCAATAACAGGGCATAAAGGCTGAGGCCTTTGTAAAAACACAACAGCCCCACTGGATCAGACCAGTGGTCCATCTCATTCAGCCTCCCGTCTCACACAGTGGCCAACCAGTTCCTCTGGAGGGCCAATAACAGGGCAGAGAGGCCGAGGCCTTCCACTTGATGACAACATCAGAAGACCCCTGCTAGATCAGACCAGATGGTCCACCTAGTCCAGCATCCTGTCTCACATAGTGGCCAACCATTGGAAGGGCCAACAACAGGGCAGAGAGGCCAAGGCCTTCATAAGAACATAATGGCAGCCTTTCTGGATCAGACCAATGGTCAGTGTTCCCTCTAAGCTGAGTTAGTGTGAGCTAGCTCATAGTTTTTTAGCCTCCGACTCACAGATTTTTGTCTTAGCTCAGGAAGGGTGGCTCCAGAGCAAACTAATTTCTGCAGTAGCCAAACTGCTCACTCACAACTTTAATGCCAGGAGCTCACAAAGTGGAAATTTTTGCTCAAAAGACTCCACTGCTTAGAGGGAGCATTGCCAGTGGTCCATCTCATTCGGCATCCTGTCTCACACAGTGGCCAACCAGTTTTTTGGGGGGACAAAGAACAGATGCTTTTGAATTATGGTGCTGGAGAAGCTTCTTGAGAGTCCCTTGGACTGCAAGGAGATCAGATCAGTCAGTCCTAAAATAAATCAACCCTGACTGTTCCCTGGAAGGCCAGAGACTGAAGCTGAAGCTCAAATACTTTGGCCACCCAATGAGAAGGGAGCACTCACTGGAGAAGACCCTGATGCTGGGAAAGATTGAAGGTCAAAGAAGACGGGGACGGCAAAGGACGAGATGGTTAGGCAGTGTCATCGATGCAACGAACATGAAATTGAACAAACTCCAGAGGAAGGCGGAAGACCGGAAGGCCTGGCAGGATCTGGTCCATGGGGTCACAAAGAGTCAGACTTGACTGTGCGACTGAACAACAACAACAACAACAACATGGCATAGAGACTCCTATTTACTCACTCTGGCCAGTAGCCATTGATGGTCCTCCATAAACCTGTTTAATCTCCATTGGAGTAATAATGAATAACGTTATATACAAACCCTGAACTCTACAGCAATGGTCTAGCACCGTAATCCAGAAGAGGCGAAAGTGAAAGGAAAACCAACCCATACCCCAATCAGGTGTGGGGAGGTATCTTCTCAAATTATGGTGATGCACAATGGTGAGGCCACGTCTGCCAACCATCCCCTCCCCTTGCCATCCTCTCTCCTAGCCTCTTCTTAAAGGTCTATCCCAGTGATAGCGACCGAGTGCCCAAACTGCGACCCAAAACCCACTTATTTATCACAAAGTGCCAACACAGCAATCTAACCTGAATACTGAGGTTTTACTTTAGAAAAAACAACTTAACTTAAGACGATCCAAACAAAGTAAGGAAAGCAATCCCAAATGCTTTCATTTACTTAAATTTATTTGGCAGGAATTCGACACTTTAATGACGGTCTGGGCCTGGCTGGGGCGATGGCTCTGAGGGCCACCTCTGGCACCCGTGCCATAGGTTCGCCACTACTGGTCTACCCTGTTTTTCATAATACCTGTCCCTGAGGCTGGTGCAAACCCAGCCTCGCAAAGCTGTGCCCCTGATTCACGGGCTCTCTCCTGACTTACATTGTCCTGTAAGGCCAGCATGGTGTCCCTCAGACCAAGGGGATGCCACCTGGGCAGGAAACTCCACTTACGAGGAGGTGACTGCTAGAAAGATGGAGAAGGAGGAGGCCAGTTTGTGCAGCTACTCACCTTTCTGTCTGTTCACCTGGGAAGCTGATTGGGTGTGATGGCCGTTCACACTCTACCACTTGTCAGGATGCCCGTTGTGACCCTTCTTTTATAGGCCAGACAATGCAGTGTATTTGGTGGCTCCTGTTTACACAAGGTTTCCACGTCATTCACAAGCAAATTCTGTCGGGTCTAATAATTGGGTAGTGTTTATGCTTTTATGCTGACAGGTCAAAGAGATTTGCCTGGTAAACACTCAAGGTTCTTGGGGCGGGGTTAGGTGAAGGCTAAGATGGCAGTTTTCTATACTGGCCCACAAAGCACCAGCTCTGATAGAAAGATCTTATGGTGGCCCAAACACTGTTCATTAAATGCCTGGTACAGAGTTATGAGGAGCTGCGGTGGCTCAAGTGGGTTAAGACGCTGAACTGCAGGCTGTGGAAGGTCCGTAGTTCAGCAGTTCGAGACCCGAGTGTGCCGCATGACAGAGTGAGCTCCTGTCTCTAGTTCCAGCTCCTGCCAACCTAGCCGTTCGAAAGCAAGAAATTGCAAGTAGATAAATAGGTACCACTTCGGTGGGAAGGTCACAGCGTTCCGTGCGCCTTGGTGTTTAGTCATGCCGGCCACATGACCACGGAGACGTCTTCGGACAGCGCTGGCTCTTCGGCTTGGAAACGGAGATAAGCACCGCAACCCTAGAGTCGGACTCGACTGGCTTTCGAGCAAGGAAACCTTTACCTTTACAGAAGTATGACAGCCTTTTTACTGTCAGAGTAGCCAATGTGATGGAATATTCATGATGCTGAACAGTGGGGATGTCCAAATCCTCACTTGACCATAGAGAACTCTGAAGAACTTGGCCTAGTCAATATCTTGCACCAGGGCCACTTCCAGGTCTTGAGGAGATCCGGGGCACAGAAAACCCACAGAATCTCTTCCTCTGCCCACGACCGGAAACCCAGTCATGCCTCCCTTCCTGCCTACACTCAAAACCCACATGATTACCCTTTCCTTAACACCTGTGTGTGCACCTGGGAGTGACGCCGCTACGACCACCAGGAGGACTGCTTTCTTCTCCGGCAACTTCATCCGTGTCAGTGCCAGGCATAGGGCACAAGTGCTGTATGGTTGGGTGGGTGGCTGTGGGCCCCACCAGAAGCCCTGGTCCCCAGCAAATGCCCACCTCCGGGTATGCTGATGCCAGCCCTGTCCTGCATCCTAAGCTTCCTCACAGGCAAGTTATAATGATGACATAGAATCATAGAATCATAGAGTTGGAAGTGGCCAAATGGACCATCTAGTCCAACCCCCTGCCCAATGCAGGACCAGCCTAAAGCATCTCTGACAAATATTCACCCATGAGGGGGACATGGGTGGGATAGAAGAAGGAGGAGGAGAATTCCCCCATGCATACCACAGGACTGCCAGACACACACACCCTCAATGACTCAATGCAACGTACATTCATGACGATAGCACAGACCAGAGGCTCTTTGTCCCTGCCTGACTGCACATTTGACAGCCAAAAGACTGTCCATATGGTCAGTAGAAGATGCCTGAGGCAAGGGCAGAAACCCTAACCCTAACTGCAGAGAAAATTCGGGGGGGAAATAGTCACAGCACCATAGCTCGGTTACTAACGGAGACCAGGATGGAAGAGTTGGAATTATGAAGATGTTTTATTGTGTATTAAGAACATAAGAACATAAGAGAAGCCAATGTTGGATCAGGCCAGTGTCCCATCCAGTCCAACACTCTGTGTCACACAGTGGCCAAAAATACCAGGTGCCATCAGGAGGTCCAGCAGTGGGGCCAGGACACTAGAAGCCCTCCCACTGTTGCCCACCCCCCAAGCACCAGGAATACAAAGCATCACTTGCCCCAGACATAAGAACATAAGAGAAGCCAATGTTGGATCAGGCCAATGGCCCATCCAGTCCAACACTCTGTCCATCACACAGTGGCCAAAAATACCAGGGGCCCTCAGGAGGTCCAGCAGTGGGGCCAGGACACTAGAAGCCCTCCCACTGTTGCCCACCCCCCAAGCACCAGGAATACAGAGCATCCCTTGCCCCAGACATAAGAACATAAGAGAAGCCAATGTTGGATCAGGCCAATGGCCCATTGAGTCCAACACTCTTTGTCACACAGTGGCCAAAAATAACAGGTGCCCTAAGGAGGTCCAGCTTTTTATTTTTCTGGCTTTAGTAGTTTATATATTTGATTTATTTATTTCAATTTATATCCCGTCTTGCCGGTGCAGCACTGGCTCAAGGCGGCTTACACAGTTAAAATGCAATAGAACCAGTAAATACAATAAAAATTCACAGTTAAAAGACAATTACATAAGGTGCTAATATATACAGATGGCGGTGATATACAGATAACTATACAAGGTCCGATAAGGAAAGGCCATGTCCAGCGTAGTAATAAAGGGCCGTGGTCTGCTCAATTTATGATGGTTCTTTTGCTCCATCTACGATGGTTCATTCGTCAGTGGCGACTTCTAATCGAAGGCCTGGCGAAAGAGCTCTGTATTACAGGCCCTGCGGAACTGTAAGAGGTCCCGCAGGGCCCTGATGTCCTCCGCGAGCTCATTCCACTAGTGTGGAGCCGCCTCTGAGAAGGCCCTGGCTCTGGTGATGGCCAGTCTGGCATCTTTTGGGCCAGGGACAGTCAGGTGGTTTTCGGTGCTCTCAGTGCTCTCTGAGGCACATATGCTCTCTGGGGCACATATGTGCTCTCTGGGGCACATATGGGGAAAGGCAGTCCCTCAGGTAGGCAGGCCCCCAACCACATAGGGCTTTAAAGGTCAGAACCAGCCCCTTGAAGCGAATCTGGTATGCTATTGGCAGCCAGTGCAATGCCTTCAGCACAGGCTGGATGTGATCTCATATGGAGAGACCCATCAGCCGCCTGGCTGCCGCATTTTGCACCAGCTGCAGCTTCCAGATTTGGTACAAGGGCAGCCCCATGTAGAGAGCATTACATAAGAACATAAGAACATAAGAGACGCCAATGTTGGATCAGGCCAAAGGCCCATCCAGTCCAACACTCTGTGTCACACAGTGGCCAGAAATACCAGTGCCATCAGGAGGTCCACCAGTGGGGCCAGGACATTAGAAGCCCTCCCACTGTTGACCCCCCCCAAGCACCAAGAAGTCAGAGCATCACTTGCCCCAGAGCCCCTATCTATACCTTGTGGCTAATAGCCACTGATGGACCTCTGCTCCATATGCTTATCCAATTCCCTTTTGAAGCCGTCCATGCTTGTAGCCGCCACCACTTCCTGTGGCAGTAAATTCCAAGTGTTAATCACAACGCTGTTCCCTTCCCACCGAAGTGGTACCTATTGATCTACTAGCAATTTCTTGCTTTCATAAGAACATAAGAGACGCCAATGTTGGATCAGGCCAAAGGCCCATCCAGTCCAACACTCTGTGTCACACAGTGGCCAGAAATACCAGTGCCATCAGGAGGTCCAGCAGTGGGGCCAGGACATTAGAAGCCCTCCCACTGTTGACCCCCCCCCCAAGCACCAAGAAGACAGAGCATCACTTGCCCCAGAGCCCCTAGCTATACCTTGTGGCTAATAGCCACTGATGGACCTCTGCTCCATATGCTTATCTAATTCCCTTTTGAAGCCGTCCATGCTTGTAGCACCCACCACTTCCTGTGGCAGTGAATTCCATGTGTTAATCACTCTTTGGGTGAAGAAGTACTTCCTTTTATCCGTTCTAACCCGACCGCTCAGCAATTTCATGGAGTGCCCACGGGTTCTTGTATTGTGAGAAAGGGAGAAAAGTACCTCTTTCTTTACCTGCTCTTTCCCATGCATAATCTTATAAACCTCGATCATGTCACCCCTCAGTCGTCTTTTCTCCAAGCTAAAGAGCCCTAAGCGCTTTAACCTTTCCTCATAGGGAAAGTGTTCCAACCCTTTTATCATTCGAGTTGCCCTTTTCTGCACTTTTTCCAAAGCTATAATATCTTTTTTAAGGTGTGGTGCCCAGAACTGCACACAGTATTCCAAATGAGGTCTCACCATTGATTTATATAGGGGCATTATTATATTGGCTGATCTGTTTTCAATACCCTTCCTAATAATCCCCAGCATAGCATTGGCCTTCTTTATTGCAGTCACACACTGTCTCGACATTTTCAGTGAGTTATCTACTACAACTCCAAGATCTCTCTCTTGATCTGTCTCTGCCAGTTCAGACCCCATCAATGTGTATTTATATTTAGGATTTTTGGCTCCAATGTGCATCACCTTGCACTTGGCCACATTGAACCCCATTTGCCATGTTGACGCCCACTCGCCCAACTTTGACAGATCCCTTTGGAGTGCCTCACAATCCTCACTGGTTTTCACCACCCCGAACAACTTCGTATCATCCGCAAATTTAGCCACTTCACTGCTTACTCCCAACTCCAAATCATTAATGAACAAGTTGTTCTGTCATTGTGATGTCCTATGGCCAAAGGCAATAAAAACTGAACCTGAGTGTGCCACGTAGAGCCCTACTCCATGCTATACTGACCCAGAAAGAGCACTCCATGCAGTCTTGGTCTGTCACCTTGTGCCGTACTCAGTCCTTAACTTGTGAAAGAACAGGTGGAGGAGTACAGGGCCACCTAAAAAACTAACGTGGTGCTTTACGAGTCCTTAACCCTCACCCCCACCCCGGAAAAGCTATGGGAAACGGAAACCAACTCTACACCTTGTTTTTGTCCAACATACTCCGGAGCCGATACGGAATCAGTAGCAAACATGCTTGTTTTTCAGATTCTCTGGTCTGTTTGAACATGAAATTGAGCAAACTCCGGAGGATGACGGAAGACAGGAGGGCCGGGCATGATGCAGTCCGTGGGGTCGCAAAGTGTCAGACTTGACTGTGCAAATGAACAACAAAAGCTCTGTTTGCATTCATGAACAAGGCAGCGAGCGATGAAACCGAATGAAGTCACCAACAGTTGCTATTGCAAAATATAATAAATGATGAAAACAGTAGGTTGGCGTTGGCAACAAAAAGGAGTTTATTGAACCCGTGAGCAAAGTGTTGGCAGTCGGTGTTTATGTCCAGAGCCCAAGGTCCCCTTTGTCTGCTAAACCATCTCATTAGGTGGCAATACTGATTGCTCCTCTATTACTTCACGAAACCATTGTTAAGTAGCAACTGGTGAAATTAATGAACAATGAAAACATGAGAGGTTTCCTGCCAGAAGAACCATGGATTCATGGTTGGTTGAGAAATCGTACCCAAAGAGTGCTCGTAAATGGCTCTGCGTCTACATGGAGGGAAGTCTCGAGTGGAGTGCCACAGGGCTTGGTCATAGACCCGGTGTTGTTCAATGTTTTTATAAATGACCTGGAGGAAGACATAGAGGGGATGCTTATCAAATTTGCAGATGACACGAAACTGGGTGGGATTGCTAATTCTGAAGAAGACAGAGTCAGGATTCAAAATGATCTCGATAGGCTGGAACAGTGGGCTGAGACAAATAAAATGGATTTCAATAGAGAGAAGTGCAAAGTCCTACACTTAAGTACAAGAAAATCAAAGGCGCAGATATAGAATGGGAGGGACTTGGCTTGACAGCAGCACATGTAAAAGGGATCTAGGTGTTCTGGTTGATCACAAGCTAAACATGAGCCTACAGTGCAATGTGACTGCGAAGAAAGCTAATGCAATCTTAGGGTGCATTAATAGAAGCTTTGTGTCCAGATCACGAGAGGTATGGTCAGGCCTCACCTGGAGTACTGGGTCCAGTTTTGGGCACCACATTTTAGGAAGGAAGTTGACAAGCTCGAGCGTGTCCAGAAGAGGGCAACTGGGATGGTGAGAGGGTTGGAATCCAAGTCTTATGAGGAAAGGCTGAAAGAGTTGGGTATGTTTAGCCTGGGAAAGAGAAGGCTTAGAGGGGACATGATTGCAGTCTTCAAGTATTTGAAGGGCTGTCATGTAGAAAACAGAGCGAATCTATTCTCTCTTGCTCCGGATTGCAAGACTAGATCTAATGGGTGGAAAGTACAAGGGAGTCGATACCGGAGTGGTTGAGCAGTGGAACAGTCTGCCTCGGGAGGTGGTGGATGCTCCTTCCCTGTTTGTTTTCAAGAGGAGGCTGGATGATCCTCTTTCGTGTATGTTGTAGGGCTCTCTTTTGGCTGTGCTCCTGCAGAGTGCTGGGGGTTGGACTAGATGACCTGCAAGGTCCCTTCCAACTCTAACATTCTATGATTCTATGATTCTAAGAACCTCCCACTGTCAAATTTTGTCATTATTATGATTAAACAGAACTGGGTCTTGCTGGTAAAGTTGTTTGTGAACTATAGAACTGAAAAGTACTTGGGTTTGACGCATGGAGAACTCGGACTACGACATGCGTTCAGATGCGTTTATTGTCCTTCACAACAAGACAAGGAAAAATGGCCCTGCAAGGCCAACTATATACACTCCACCCGACACACCTGTGTCCCCACTGGAGGGTTTTAATTTCCCGCCAAGGGTGCTATTGGTGGACTCCCGGTGGACTAGGATCCGAGGTCCCCTTTGTGTTTGGGACCAAGCTCCTGCTTTAGCCGCGGACCCCTGGTGGCGGCCCACATACATAACAAGAACAAACTTGAGATGCTGGGGAGAAGGGACTTAGTCACCATCTGGTCTGTTTATGGATCATTTTGCAGACTGATGTTGACAGGATCTTGAGATCTGTGATGGCCGCTGCTTGTTTTCTTGACCCTTGTCAATACCTGGTACCGAAATCCTGTAAGGAGAAGATTAATAAAGCCCTGATGTCCCTTACACATCAGTTTCTGTCTCAAGTTTTGCATCTGTGGCTGAAGGAGGGAGCTCTCCATCCATTACTTTAAAAAAGCATCACTGAACAATTATCCTCCCAATCTTTAATCTTACCTTTAAAGCCCTATATGGTCAGGGGCCTACATACCTAAAGAACCACCTTTCCACACATGTTCCCTAATATGTGTAACATCGTCTGGCCCTCCCAGGTCCTAGAGAAGGAGCACAACATCGTCTGGCCCTCCCAGGTCCTAGAGAAGCCAGGCTGGCTGTGACGAGAGCCAGGGCCTTTTCAGTGGTGGCTCTGCACTGGTAGAATGAGCTCCCGGATGACATCAGGGCCCTGCGGTGCCTTTTACAGGTCCGCAGGGCTTGCAAGACGGAGCTCTTCCACCAGGCCTTCAAGTAGGGAGCTGCCCTAATAAACGAGACCCTGGCCCCAAACTAACACCGTCTTCAACATGTTAATGCCAGACCTAAATGACCGTCACCATTAACATGTTACGGTCAGACGCTGCTAACGTCCGCTGTCACCCACGAACAGCACTAAAAGTGTATTGCTGGGGTTTTATTTAATTTTGTGTTTTAATGTTTAATATGTGTTATGTAAGCCGCCCTGAGCCTGCCTTGGCAGGGAGGGCGGGATACAAATTAAATTACCAAATAAATAAATAAATAAATAAAATAATCTGCCCCTTCTGGGCAAGAGGACTGAGGCCACAGTTGCAGACTCCATGGGGGCTCCCACTTTGTGGAATGGCCTGACTGAGACGTCAGGAAGGGCTTTACTTCTGTCGTTTTGCGGAAGGTGCCTGGGGGCCATTTTTATAAAAGGGTTAGAAGTGGAGAAGACAGCTCAGGTGGCTGTTTTTATAAGGAAACAAGGGACAAATTAGAATGGGGTCCCCAACCTTCTCCAGCCTATCTGAGAGATTTTTTTCCCCTTTGGATTTACAAGGTAATGAATGAGCCATCCACAAAGCTAATTGGATGAGCCATCCAATCACAAACACAGAGTACTTGAGTGTCCGCAGACGCTAATGGCTGTGGCCAAAGTAGAACAAAAGGTTCTATTTGCTAGAATTTCATGTTTCAAGGGACTGAGATTCAGACAGTCAAATAGCTAGGCAGAAACTTCACCTCAGATACCAATTTCAAGGCTAAACAAACAAACAAAAAGCAGGAAATTTCAGTGGGTTATGTACAGTAAGTCATTTCTCAAAAACACCAGGAGCCTCTAAAATTGTTTTGTGTCGAATATCCCCTCTTCAAACTGGGATTATACTGGATGGCCCAGGCTCCTGAAGGGACATAAAATACTCAGCAATATTTTCTGTTCATTTGGACCTTAGGTTTGGCCAGATATTTTTTTTCCTTTTCATATTTATAATTGTACTTGTGGAGGAATGTCCTCCACTCTAGAACTCGCCACAATAATTCAACCACTGGGACTGGACTCTGTTTACGAGTTCAAACTCATAGCTGGCAGAAAAGAGGGGGTGGGTGAGCCATCTAATCACAAACACAGAGCACTTGAGTGTCCACAGATGCTAATGGATGTGGCCAAAGTAGAACAAAAGGTTCTACTTGATAGAATGTCACATTTCAAGGGCTCAGATTCAGAGAGTCAAATGACTAGACAGAAATTTCTTCCTCTTGAAGCAGGAAATCCGAACAACCCCAGAGGTGGATGAACTCTCAAAAGGAGATCAGGACATGATGAGGAAACTCTCATTTTATGGCCTTAGACAAGGAGTCACAAGCCACAAAGGACTAAATCTTTACCTAGGGCCTCCATCTTGTCCACACGGAGAGGATCAATGAGGGAAAGCCCCTCATTGACTAATTAATGGACTTTTAATACTGGAACGTTGAGATTTCCTTGGGATAATCTAGCAATGACACCATTTGCCTAAATGCAAAGCCTAGGGTGAAAGGAATATGTGCTTTCACCTTTTCTTTTGTATCCTCATTCACCCTGAAGCTTGAATAGACCATGAATACCCTTTTTGTTTTTGTTGTTAAACTTTCTTTGCTTTTGAATGCTCTAGGCTTTTAGGGAGGTACCACCAGATACCATATGTAGACAGACTTTGACCTTGTTATCTAAAAGATATAGAATCCACTACACGCACCATACTTCATTGCCCCCTTTATAGGGACATCCAATCTCATTTTATTACTCCACTTCTAGAGGGCGAGAGCTGGCATTCTGATGACTCAATTGTTCACTTTCTTCTGTTTAATTCTAATTGCAAAACAATGGAGGCTGTTGCAGGATTTTTGTATTATGCAATCAGAAGACGAGGCTTGAATAGCCAAGTGAAAGTGACCTTAGTATTTTGCTGTATTTCCATGATGTCTTGTGCTTTCAATGCCAATAAAGGTTTTGTATGTGATATCTGGAAAGACATCACACCTATACGGTCTTGCTGTCTACAGAGCAGTAATGGGTAAGCTCGCCTCCCTTGAGCACAATACCGAGAAACTGTGAAACTGTGATAGATTGTCCCCACGCTAGCTTGTACAAGTGAAGTGAGAGACACCGTCACTAGACCAAGCCTTTCAACAGCAATGCAAATAAAGAGTACTGGATATGCAGTTCTGCCCAGCAGGAGATACTCTCAGAGCTGCAAGTGGCAGCAGGTGATACCCAGTATGTTTGGGGTGACTGCTAGTAATAAGGGAAATAGGTGGAGTTGTGGGGCAGAGACTGGTTATGGCCTCAGGGAGAGAGTGAGCCCTCTGTTGGTGGGAATAAGTGTCCACACGGAGAAGGGACTTTGGCTGTTAGTATATAGACAAGTGGCACCAGCCTGCGACACTTGCGGGGGGGGAGATCTCATATCACACACACATACACACTTCACACACACTTTCTCCCCAGGCTCCTCTGCAGCCTCATTTGTTTGGAATTAGTGGCGAGGATGCCAAGTACAGCTGCTAGCCTGGCCGCCCTTCGCCCATTCCATCTTTCCCCTGGTGAGGGGCCACCAGCCAGCCCTGGTCTCCTTTCATCAATGCTCCAGCCAATGGCCCGCTTGGGTCTGCTATCATGGCCTCACACAGCGGGTCAAGGTCCCGACGCCACCTACTCTGTGGCCTGGCTCAGCCCAGCTGGTTGGTCGGAGGATCGGAGAAGGTAGAGGAGGTAGAGGAGATTTATGACTGGCACTTTGGGGTTGGGGGGGGGGAAGAATGAAGTTTGGTTTCTGTTGGGTAGCATTGCCAAGTCCTCCTGGCAACCAATGGGAGGACTTACCAGGTGGTTGGGGGTCCCTAGCTGGCAATGCCAGTGACAGGGTGATGTCACTTCCTGTGCCCACCAGAAGTGATGTCAGCGTGTCACCAGTGATGCAGGAGATGCCCTGACATTTGAGCAAAACTCTGTGGTCTTGCACAAATCAAGGCCAGAATGTCTCCAGCATCCCCTGTGACAGGCTGAAATCACTTCCGGCGCACACAGGAAGTGACATCAGCATGTCACTGGGGCATCCTCCCAGTTTTTTGTGCCAGCTGAGCAGCAGCAGCAGGGAGTGTTGAGTCTGGCCAACAAGTTATGTATATGCAGCTAGTGACACCTTGCAACGTTTATTTCCCTATGAGCTTTGGTGAGTCATTGCTCACGTCTTCAGATATATTGTGTCTGATTTCCATACATATCTGACAAAAGATCAACATGGGTAGCTGTGTTAGTCCGTCTGTAGCAGCAGAAAAGAGAAAGAGTCCAGGAGCACCTTAAAGACGAACAAAATATGTGGCAGGGTCTATGAGCTTCTGTCACGGCTCAGGTGGGGTGTCACCTGACGCTGCCACCACTCTGGTTTTAGGCTCTTTTGAGAAGACCCAGAGCACCCTCCCAAGACCTTTAGACCTCTCTTTTGGCCGAATAACAGGTGTGAGAACCAGGCAGAGTGAATAATGCAAATAGTTTATTTTTATTCCCCACTGTTTCTGCATGATCCAGAGTAGGGCTGCCAAGTGGGGGCGGGGGGCGGGGAAACCCCCGCTTTGGAGGCCTGATTTCCGCCACGGTGGAATTGGGCCCCGGGGGGAACCCCGCCCCGGCGTGTGCATCACCAGGAATCCGTCACTTCTGTGGATGCCAGCCAGGAGCCCCCTGCTCCCGGCCGGCATTACACTTGGCAACCCTAATCCAGAGCCGGAATGGGACGCAAAACTGAGTCAGCATTAAGCAGGTCTTGTTTTTCAAGATCGCCACGTCCCTTTTTCTTTAGAGGAATGATTGTTTCCGTCATCAAGGCAAAGAGCCAAAAACGTGTGTGTGTAACATTTGCCTCCTTCATAAATTATGAAAACAGAAGTGTTGAATGTGCACCAAAGACATTCTACCTAGGCTCTGGGGTAGACATTCAAAATACTCGGAACTGCGTCAGGAGAAACAGACCCTATTGTCTGCTGAAGAATGGCACTCGCTGAACACACTGTTCAAGGGCTTTCAAAACAGCCATTGTTCTCTCTAATAACCGGTGGGATTAGCGGAGAGGTTGAAAGCTTTCCTGGCACAAGAAATTCTGAACGGCAAAGTCTGCCATCGAAGTGATGACTCAGGAGAGGCTTTTTCTGGGAAAGACCTCCCTAAACTTTTGGAAAGAAGAGAAGAAGAGAAGAGATTGGGTTTATACCCTGCCCTTCACTACCCAGAGGAGTCTCAGAGCGGCTTACAAACTCCTTTCCCTTCCCCTCCCCACAACAGACACCCTGTGAGGTAGGTTGGGGCTGAGAGAGCTCTGACAGAAACGGCTCTTTTTTCAAGAACAGCTCTGAGAGAACTTGTGGCTGACCCAAGGTCATCCAGCCAGGTGCAAGTGGAGGAGTGGGGAATCAAACCCGGTTCTCCCAGATTAGAGTCCAAGCACTTAACCACAACACCAAACTGGCCTCCAGGGGAGCACCTGAAGACCTCCTGCTATTACTCTTGATCTCCTGATGACCACGATTAGTTCCCCTGGAGGAAATTGGAGGACTCTGTGGCATTATACCCTGCTGAGGTCTCCCCTCTCACCAAACCCTGTCCTCCCCAGGGTCCAGTTCCAAAATCTCCAGAAATTGCTAAACCCAGAGCTGGCAACCCCAATTTTTGGGGAAAGAGATGTTCCACCAGGCTTTTGGTTAAGGACGCCAATGGGTACCATCTTACCTGGCATGCCCTTCCCCTCTCCCACCCTGCCTTTCCTGCCAGTTTGGTGTAGCGGTTAAGTGCACGGACTCTAATCTGGGAGAACCGGGTTTGATTCCCCACTCCTCCACATGCAGCTAGGTGGGTGACCTTGGGTCAGTCACAAGTTCTCTCAGAGCTGTTCTCTCAAGGGCAGTCCTCGAAAGAGCTCTCTCAGCCCCACAGACCTCACAGGGTGTCTGTTGTGGGGAGGGGAAGGGAAAGGAGTTTGTGAGCTGCTC
>NW_015172720.1:42256-42783 GCF_001447785.1 Gekko japonicus
CAAAGGATCTATCCTGGGACCTGTTTTGTTCAACATTTTTATTAATGATTTGGATGAAGGAATAGAGGGAATGCTTATTGAAATTTGCAGATGCTACTAAATTGGGAGGGGTAGCTACGTCAGTCTGACCAGGGATCCCGTCTTCTGGGCGTGGAACAACGGTCACTGTGGGTGTGGAGGGGGTGGTATTTGTGAATCCCCTGCATTGTGTTCAGTTTTGGGCACCATAATTAAGAAAGATATAGGCAAGCTGGAACGTGTCCAGAGGAGGGCAACGAAGATGGTGAGGGGTCTAGAGACCAAGTCCTATGAGGAAAGGTTGAAGGAGCTGGGCATGTTGAGCCTGGAGAGGAGACGACTGAGAGGTGGTATGATCACCATCTTCAAGTACTTGAAGGGCTGTCATAGAGAGGATGGTGCAGAGATGTTTTCTGTTGCCCCAGAAGGTCGGACCAGAACCAATGGGTTGAAATAACATCAGAAGAGTTTTTGGCTAAACATTAGGAAGAACCTCCCGACAGTTAGAG
>NW_015172720.1:42839-46524 GCF_001447785.1 Gekko japonicus
CATTGGGGTCAGGAAGCAATTTTTTCCAGGCGAGTTTGGTCAGGGTTCCTGGGGGGTGGGATGGGGTGGGGGGGAGGTATTTGTGAATTTCCTGCCTTGTACAGGGGGTTGGACTAGATGGCCCTGGAGGTGCCTTCCAACTCTATGATAGGGTTGCCAGGTCCTCCCTGGGTGATGGGTGGGGTAGGGAGCTTCTTTAGGGGAATAGAACTGTAGTCTCTTGCCATCTTTATTGCATCTGTCACGGCTCAGGTGGGGTGTCACCTGATGCTGCCACCACTCTGGATTTAGGATCCCTTGAGAAGGCCCAGAGCACCCTCCCAAGACCTTCAGACCTCCCTTTTGGCCAAATAACAGGCATGAGGACCAGGCAGAGTAAAACAAGGAAAAGGTTTATTTTATAGGAAGTCAACAACAAGGTGCAGAATAATAACAGAAAGTGGGTGAAAAGAAAATAAATCAAATGCCCTAACGCGTCTAAATATATACTGTCCCTAGCTCACTATTCCAAGTGACACTAGACTACTCACCCTTCCCTCAGAATGAGGGTTTCTTCCTGCAGCAGCCTTCCTTCTGGCTCTGCCCTCTGGGAAGAAAGAACTGCTTTTCCTGCTTCACCAGATCTTTTATCCCAAGCCCTCCTCTTTTCCTATTGGTCCATTTTGGCTCCAAAACCTCTCAGGGGCTTCTGGGAGTTGTAGGCCCAGCCTCACTTACTGCTAGCCAGGCTTCCTGGGCCTAGTAGGGCTCTGGTGGCACAGCCCAGATCATGACAGCGTCATTTTTCTTTTACTATTCCATCTCGGGCCTTTGTCATCCAGTCTTGGCATCCTTTCTGGAATGTCCTGCCTTGGCTACTTCTCCGTTTGCATTGTTCCCTCGTTTCTGTCCCGTTGTATTGTTACTGAGTGTCTTTGCAGTCCGGTTGAATTGTTTTCTATATTTTGAAATCTGCCCTCAGCGAGAAACGTTGGCTGTAAATGAAGTAAGTAACTAACTACAGAGCAGTGCAGCTGGAACGTCATCTCAGAGGCAAGCCGTAGTGAAATTAGTTGTCGCGAAGGACTGGGAGCATTCAGGAAGCAATCCAAGGAAGAATTGGCTTAGAGGAAACCCCACAGCATAGAACTGTGCAGGATTCTGAATAGTATACAATTATGCACAGAGTACTGTGAGTGGACAGAGAGAACTTTTTCTCCCTCTCCCAGAGGATGAGAACTGGAGGGCATCCCGTGAAGCCGATGGGCAGTAGATTCAGGACAGACAAAACCAGGGCTATTTTTGGGCAGAAACGCACAGGAACAGAGTTCCGGCTGGCTCCCAAGTTGGCCACGCCCAGCAGGAACTCATTAGCATAATAGGCCACACCCAACAGCAGAAACTCATTAGGATTGGCTATGTTAGGGGTGTGTGGCCTAACATGCAAAGGAGTCCCTGCTACAAAAAAAAGGCCCTGGGTTTTGACAACAAACAAGGTAAGCAGAATAAGAAGCAAAAGGTTGGTGTGGCTGGATGAGCACACTTCTGGTAACATGGGGGTGCGGCCTATTGTTCTACTGAGCTGTGCTTTCAGGGGTGTGGCCCAATATGCTAATGAGTTTCTGATGTTGGGTGTGGCCTATTATGCTAATGAGTTGCTGCTGGGCTTTTTCTACAAAAAGAGCCCTGGACAAAACGAAATACTTCTTTACACAGCAAGTAATAAAAATGAGGAATTTGCTGCCAGAGGGTGTAGTGATTAACTCGATCAATTAAGTTGATGCTTAATTAACGGCTTGCTCTAAATAACTCTTAATGGCTGATGTTCCAGAGGAAAGTTTTTCACCCCTACGGCTCCTCATGGGATCTCTACCCAATAGCCAGAAATTGGCCCCCAGGAGACCGACTCACGGGAGAGAGAAGCTGCTAATGAGGCTGTCAGAACGTCCCTGGGGACTTTGTTAGCCAGAATGCTAGTATTATTATTATATATATATATTGCAGTACTCAAATGAGAGGCAAAGGGAGTCATTAAAAGTTTGCCTGATGCCACGGCCGTGTTTGTGTTCAGTGGTCTGAAACGCCGTTTGATCATAAATACCGTCAATGCCATCATCTTGTTTTGTTATAGTCTAGAACGAGGGAAGTCAAGAAAGGCCCATTAGGAAGGCAGGCAACCTCCACCCTTTTTATTGCTTCAGTTCCTGCCAAGAAGAATTCACGGCCAGAGGTTCAGGAGGGAACCGGTAGCCTTCACCGTGTCCCACTGAATAAAAGCATGTCAATCTGAAACTCATAAGCCAGTGTCGAAGCTGTATCACGCTATGCCCCGCTCCCTCCCCATCTCAGGAGCTCTGGTGGACTTTGACATGGCCATGCTTTTATTCATTTGCATCTCATCTTCAAACTGGAGAGCCAGTTTGGTGTTGTGGTGAAGTGCGCGGACTCTAATCTGGGAGAGTCGGGTTTGATTCCCCACTCCTCCACTCGCAGCTCCCAGATGACCTTGGGCAAGCCATAGTTCTGACAAGAGCTGTCCTTGGAAAAGAGCCGTTTCTGTCAGAGCTCTCTCAGCCCCACCCACCTCACAGGGTGCCTGTTGTGGGGAGGGGAAGGGGAGGTTTGCTGGTGCCCAAGCCCCCCATGGCCTGAGAGATACAGAATTGAGGTCAGTCTTGTCTACTCAGACAGGCCACGGCTTTCCAGGGTCTCAGACTGAGGTCCTTCACATCGCTTCCTACAAGATCGTTTTAACCAGGGGTCATTTTGTAGAAAAAGAGGTGCAGGAGCTCATTAGCATAACTCATTAGCATAACCTATTTGCATATGCCACACCCCCTGACATCACCGGAAGTGTGTCAGAAGGCAACACCCACCACTCAGGCTCCACTGGACTGTTTTGGATTGCTAGCTGTTGGGGGGGACGGGACAGGACGTGCAGATCTGTCCTCGCAGAGGAGGGAGAGCTTGTACCTGAATAAAACTTGGTCTTAAAGGTGCCAGTGGACTGCTCTCTACTGCTGGAGCTCCGCTCCTGTGCGCTCCCCCAGGAAATGACCCCTGGTTTTAACTGGAGGTGCCGGGGATTGAACCTGGGGCCTTCTGTGTGCCAAGCAGAGGCTCTTCCACTGAGCCACAGCCCATATGCCTACACGCAAGAGAGCCTTTCCTGCTAGAGCCCTTTGAGGCACTGACACTGTCCTGAGCCACATAAATTTATTATCCTTCCCTGTAGCCAGGGGTCTTGTTGTAGAAAAAGAGCTGCCGGAGCTCATTAGCATAACTCATTAGCATAACTTATTTGCATATGCCACGCCCCCTGACATCACCGGAAGTGACAGAAGGCCACACCCCCTGACATCACCGGAAGTGTGTCAGAAGGCCCGGCTACTTACCCTCCTGCTTCATCCTCATTCCCAAACGGAATGAGGATCGAAGCAGAGGGCGGGGTAAAGAAGGGGCGGGGCTTCACCACGTGACGGCCCCGCCCCCTAGAGGTTCTCTTCCGGAGCTCCATACCTGAGAGCTCCCCCCCGACTAGAGCCCTGAAGATAAATGAAATGAAGGGATCACTGCAAAAGCATCTTTATATGTTTGTGCATACCAACAGTATTACAGGGATCAGATGTGGAAGAAAAATCATACAGTCAAAATGGAAGCCGATGAAAATCATGCAAAACAATGCCAACGGGGGGGGGGGGACCAA
>NW_015172720.1:47594-48800 GCF_001447785.1 Gekko japonicus
GTTTCTGATTGGCCATTGGAGATTTGATTGGCTGTACAGATTTTTTTACAATGCTGCTTCGGCGGCAGCTGCCACCACAGCACAAAAGATCTGCACCGTGTGATTGAAGGGAAGCTGCGGCAGCCATTTTGTGGCTGGCACCAGGACCTGTGGCAGCCATCTTAGGGCTGTGCCCACCACCCCGTGTCAGAAGGCACCCACAGGTGCAAAAAAGGGTGGGGATTGCTGGGCTATGCAGATTAAAATAACATTATTCCAGTAGCAGCTGCCACTACAGGGTTTGTTTTATCCTCTCTCACTCCCCTTTTGGTGTAGTGGTTAGGAGCGTGGGCTCTAATCTGGGAGAACTGGGTTTGCTCCACATGCAGCTGCCGGTGTGACCTTGGGTCTGTCACAAGTTCTTTCAGAGCTGTTCTCTCAAGGGCTGTCCTCAAAAGAGCTCTCTCAGCCCCACCTCCCTCACTGGGTGTCTGTTGTGGGGAGGGGAAGGGAAAGGAGATTGTAAGCCGCTCTGAGTCTCCTCCTCTTCCAGTTTGGTGTAGTGGTTAAGTGCGTGGACTCTAATCTGGGAGAACCAGGTTTGATTCCCCACTCCTCCACTTGCACCTGGCTGGATGACCTTGGGCAAGCCGTAGTTCTCTCAGAGCTGTTGTTGAAAAAGAGCCGTTTCTGTCAGAGCTCTCTCAGCCCCGTCTACCTCACAGGGTGTCTGTTGCGAGGAGGGGGAGGGAAAGCCGCTCTGAGACTCCTCTCGGGAGTGAAGGGCGGGGTAATCTCTTCTTCTTCTTCTTCTTCTTTCCCAGTTTGTTTTTCTCTTCTTCCTCTTCTTTTTCCCCAGTGTGTTTTTTGAGTGACCCCTGTTCTCCTTGGGACTTGGACTTCCTCTGTGTGTGTGGCTCCACCCCCTGCAGCAGCCATTTTGTGCTTCTGCCCACCGCTCGGTCTCAGAACCTTAAAGGTGCCTACAGGCTCCAAAAGACTGGGGACCTCGGCAGCAGACCAGTTTGAACAATCCCAAGTCATTCCTGGGCCTTTGCAGCGGTCCTCCCCACCGCAGTGGGTTGGCCTTCCTGAGCTGGCCCATTTCCAAAATGATTGAAGGCCTAGGCCCAGTCTGCATCTAGCATTTGCTCCGCTGTCGTTCCAAACCCAGGCTGGGACAGAAATTCCCCTCAGTGTTGCCTGCCACTTTCACTTTGATTGATT
>NW_015172721.1:0-2116 GCF_001447785.1 Gekko japonicus
ACAAATAAAACGCCCACCTCGGAAGCTCCAGTGAGGGACATTTCTTTGGGGCTGGGCTTTCTGTGGTCAATTGGCTGAGCCTGCTTCGCAGGCAGGGCGGGGTATAAATTTGATAATAAATAAATAAATAAGTTCCTGCCCGCCCTTGACCTGGCCTCTCAGACCATGTGAGTCATTCTTGTTTTTGTGCTGCTGACGACAGCCCACAATAGTACTCAGCTCTTATCAAAATGTCTTCCAATTTAGAATCTTTCCTATTAAATGTTGAAATGAACACAAAATAAGATTCAGGTAGGGAACTTAGAAACAGTCCAATTTTTAAATCCTCATCTAGCACTTTACCAGCAGTTGCAAGCTTGTAAATTAGATTTAATAACATTTTTATATGTTTCTACATTTCCACTTTCTTGTAGCCTAATTTAGAAAAGTTCTCTAAACAAAGAAATCTTGCTAGCCTAGTCTTGCTCACCATAGACCTTTCTTAAGGCTTCAATCATCCATTTTGTAGTTTCTTGTCCTTTTGTATACACCAATTGGGAATTAGCCAGTGTACTAATAATTAGATTTTGTGCTTTACCATCTGCATTCTCCCGTCTCATTTTCAGATCCCAAAGGTTGTGGAGCAGTTAATGAAAAAGTAGCTTTTTTCTCCTTGGGCTGATGCTTGAGTCTAAAATGTCATGCATTGAAATTATCTCCATTAAATTTCTCTAGGATTGTGTATCATTGGCCTATAGTTCAGCAATTCAAAAAGGAAGAAGGAGAGAAAAAAGTTTCTTTCTGCACTCAGACCTTGGAACCAGCTGTTAAGTGAATCTCCAGCATTTTTTGTTCTTGCCAGCAGGCAATGAAGCATTATAATTGTTCAAGCAAGAGAAAAACAAACAAATAAGAAATATTCCTTTTAAACTTTAAAATTCACTCTAGGCACTCATAACTGTATTGGGATATTTGGTTAATATAGCAGAGTTTGCCCAGTCATAGAAGCGTGATGCTCAGTGCAGTAAATAAATCTCCCAAGAAGTACATTGCAAAAAAGGGTAAACTTACATTTATTCAAGTAGATCCAGTTCACATTCAGGTTGCAGTCAAAAGAAGAGAAAAGAAGCCTAATCTAAAGAGTACTTTCCCTATCACAAATTGGCAGCTTGTTCAGCATCATGTGTGTGGGAGTATGAGGGGAATCCAGCTACAGGAGAGACCTGTAGAGACATGTGTCTCCATGGAAGGCATGTGAAGCGAATGTGAGAGGACAAAGTGAGAGAGAGGAGGGCTCAGAGAGCAGCTCCCAGGCTAAGACAAAGAGAGGCATCCCATTCAAGGAGACAGCATCTATGCACACTTAGAGTGATATAGCACCCCTCCCCCATGTCCAGGCATGCTGAGTTATTCACTCCAACACATTTATACACACAAAACACAATGAGAGCCAGTGCAGATGAAATGGGGCCAATGTATGTCCAGGTATGTCCAACAGGAGGGGTCAGAGGTAGATCACCAGCCCCTTACCAGTAAATGACAGAAGGTACTTTATAAATTGGGGGGGGGGCGGTGGAACCCAACTTTAGTGGGTTAAAATCTGAGTTGAAACTAATTTGAAACTTTATTTTCATGGTGGTAGATCACCGGCACTTTTGGCCGGAAAAAATAGATCACTACCTGTTCGAAGTTGGACATGCCTGGTCTATACTGCTATTAAGAGGGTGGGAATGGGCTGCCTTCTCCATTCCATTACAAGATCCCTTCTTAACCAAGAGCTCTAGTGAAAGTTTGAAGCTCACTGATTTTCTTAATGGAATTCAAACACTGAACCTCAATGTGCTATTTGGGAAAATGACAGCAATGATTTTTGGGGAAATGACAGCAATACTATTTGGGAAAATGACAGCAGTGCTTTCTGTGAACGTGCACTTGAATGTTCTCCTGTGGCTGTCCTAGGCTCCTTCCACATGGGGATGATTCCTGTTGTGGACTTATTGCTGCTGCAAATGTAGAGAAATTCACAATGGAAGCAACTCTCCATTTTTTTCCTCCCTAAGCCGCTCTGAGACACCTTTGGGTAGTGAAGGGCGGGATATAAATCCAATCTCCTCCTCCTCCTCATCCTTTGAACTTT
>NW_015172721.1:2317-7434 GCF_001447785.1 Gekko japonicus
CATTTTTCTTCCCCCTTTCCCCCCATGTTGCAAACTGCTTTTTTCTCTGGCATTTAAAAAATGATTTGTATATTACCAATTTTTTTAAAAAATGGGGGAAAGTCTACTGGGGGTAATAGGGGAAATGGTGAGCTTGAAGGAATAGGGAGGAAAAATGGCACAGGATGTGGGCGGGGACATTTAGAAATCTGTTCTTCCCCATACTCATGCAGGCAAATCTGCTTTGACACCTTTGTTTCAGGAAAGGCAAGTTTGGAAAAATATCAGGGCAACTTTCAGAAATGTGATAAATGGAGTAATGGTGGAGGAGGATGTTATGAATAACCCTGCTCCAGTTTGAAAGCTGGGACAGTGCAAACCTTTTGTGTGGAAGCAGGCCTATTGGCAATGTCCCCTTGCCTTGAAAAAAACCCTGTTCTTCAGAGCATTATTTCCCCTTTGACATCTGAACTCCTGCCTGGGTATGGCCTTTCTATGAGGGTTTCTGCAGAGTTTCTGGGTGGTATGGTTGGGGTTGCCATGCTGCCTTCCTTGGGTGGCTGTCTGTCAAAAGGGCATGCATCCAAAGGACAGAATTCAACCCCCCATCTGCAGAGCCAGATATAATAATAATAATAATCTTTCAATTTATTAATCGCTCAATCCTGCAGAGCTGCTGGCTCTGATCAATTTACAGTTACTCAAATACACACGGGACTAACAATGATTCAAAGGTGTAAGGGAGGACAACATATAAATCTTTAAATCACACATGTTCGCAGCCGATGGGGAGTTTGTTCAGCAGTAAGGTCAGACATGTTCCAACGGCATTTTTCCCTCGGCGTGGCTTGACGTCATCAGCTTTCTCCAGGACTGCTTCAGTTGCAGCGCAGCACTGCCACCGCCTGGCCGGACGGCCCATTATAAGCTTTCTTGATGCCGAAGAGTTCTTTCTAGGCTTTTCGATCTCACATGCTGGACCTTCCGTTCGCCGGCTAACATCTCCCCCACTGGGGGGTTTAGTGTGCCCACCCTCTCAAAGGAGTGGTACCCATTTTATCTACCTGCTGAAGCTTTCAAACCGCTGGGTGGATGGCGAGCTGGAGACAAGGCTGGTAGCTCACACCAGCACGGGACTAGAACTGACAGTGGTTCTGTTCAGATCAGATGTTTTAACCAGAGGATAAATCCTCTGTGCCACCACTCCCCTTTATGTCCCAGAGTCTGTCCCCAAGTTCAGCTCTTGAAAACAGCATGGGGGATGGGAACAGGAATCCCTTATTCCCACATGCCACAGCATAGATTTATCAGCTCTGACTTGGTAAATATATAATGACTAGCAGTAAAGCCCGTTGTGGAAATAAATACAACGGGATCTAGAAAGAGGCTCTGGGGGAGTGCTCTGGCTTTGGGCAAACAGTGTCATTTTGCTGTGGTGACCTCAGCAGGGTATAATGACAGAGTCCACTGTTTTCTCCAGAGGAACTGATCTCTGCTCCCTGAAGAGCAGTTGTAATTTTGAGTGATCTGTAGCCCTCACCTGGAGATTGGCAACAATTGTTACCCAGGATGAAATGGCTGGTTTGGAGGGTGGAGTCTATGGCATTCTACCTGTCTGAGGTCCCACCCCTCCGCAAACCCCACCCTCTCCAGGCTCCACCCCTCAAATCCCCAGGAATTTGCCAGCCTGGAGTTGGCAACCCCATCTCCTTCCCAGCTAGCCACCAACCTACCATTATCTGCCCCTTTGACTTCAGCTGACTTCCGCCCTCCCTTCTGCAGAGCAATTGTAATTTTGAGTGGTCTCCAGCCCTCACCTGGAGATTGGCAACAATGGTTCCCCATGAGGGACTGAGTGGTTTGGAGGGTGGAGTCTATGGCATTGTACCTGTCTGAGGTCCCACCCCTCCTCAAACCTCACCCTCTTCAGGCTCCATCCCTCAAATCTCCAGGAATTTCCCATCGGGAGTTGGCAACCCTATCAGGATTGGCCCCAATATGTTTTCTCCCAAAGGCCAAAGTAGGTGACTGGACCAAACTAAGTTGCCTACCATCAGGCACTGAGGGGAAAGTAGGGTTGCCAGCTATAAGGAGGGAAATACCTGGAGTGTTGGGGGGTAGATTCTGTAGAGGGCAGCATTGGGGGGCGGGCGGAAGGACTCAGCAGGTATAATGTCATAGGGTCTACCCTCCAAAGCAGCCATTTTCTCCAGGGGAAACTGATCTCTGTCATCTGGAGATCAATTGTAGCAGTGGGAGATCTCCAGGTCCCACCTGGAGATTGGCAACCCTAGGGGAAAGTCTGCTGCACAGCAGGGGGTTGAAGAGAATGGTTTGATGGCTGCTGGGCCAAGATTGGCAACAATAGTTCCCCAGGAGCAAATAGCTGGGTTGGAGGGTGGAGTCTATGGCACTGTAACCTGTCTGAGGTCCCCCTCTCCGGCCTCCACTCCTCAAATCTCCAGGAATTTCCATACCTAAAGCTGGCAACTTTATCTCCTCCCCTCTCAGTAGCCTCTTATTTTGCCTTAAATTGGTTTTGATGCCAGCAGAGTGAGAAAATGCCAGAGGCTCTGGGTGGGTGCCTCATCGTAAATGCACCAAACAATTCCTAAAGATTTGCCAAAACACTACTCTGTCGACAAATTGCAGCACTTTGAATTAGCACCAGAGCTTTAAGAGCTCTCCAGCTGTCACCTGGAGACTGGCAACAGCTTGTTTGGAGGGTGGGGAGTATGGCATTGTATCTGTCTGAGGTCCTCCTCTTTCTCTTCCTCCTCCTCAGACCCCACCCTCAGCAGGCTTCATTCCTAAACTATCCTGGAAGTTTCCAACCTGGAGTTGGCAACCCTATGTCCTTTCCAGGCAACCATCAGCCTAACCTTTATCTGCCTGTCTGTCTTCAAGTTTACTCCCCCCCCCAGCCTCTGCTGTCATCATTCTCCTCTCCCCCTATGAGGTATGTTAAGGTTGAAAGTGTGTGAATGGTCCATAATCCCCCAGGCAGCTTTTAAAACATGATCCTGGGACCTACACACCACCAGACATTCCAACTGCCTTGCCGGGGGGGGGGGGAGCATGGGGGGGAGAGTGAAGTCCAATCAGCTTCCATATGCAAAAGACCTTGAAGGTTCCATATGCAACTGACATTCCAACTGCCTTGCGGGGAGGGGGGGGAGTTTGAGGTGTGGAATGCAGTGAAGTCCAATCAGCTTCCATATGCAAAAGACCTTGAAACGCTGGGCGGGACTGCACAAAGCAGCCAGTCAACCCAGCCAGCGTCTTTTGACTGACAGTTCAAGCGTCCATACACTAAAGGGGCCAAATTTAGAATGTTCATATAGAATGTTCTTACTCAATTATATATAAGGAGAGATGCAGAGTTCACCCTCCAAAGCTACCATTTTTTCCTAGGGGAACTGATCTCTGTCATCTGGAAATCAGTTGTAATCCAGGGAAACCTGCTGCCACCTGGAGGTTGGCAACCTACCCTTGAGGTATTACGAAAAGTTAAAAAGAAGCTCTAAAATAGGACAATGTCCCCATGGTGGACTTGGAATGTGGTATTGTCTAGTTTGGCCCTGAATAGTATGATTGTTTCAGGGATTCCTCTGGGCATGCCTGGTGCTTCATACAACACACCATGCTGTGTTGCTTTTGTTCCTTCATATGGCTGTTCAGTGTGTGTGTGTGTGTGTGTGTGATATCTGAGTGGTGTGTTGGGATCAACCTGCATAGCCTGGCTGTTTCCATATTTGGTGGGCACAGAGGCATTGTTGACATGCTGCTCTGTAACTGGTGAGTGTGGGTAGTGCCACTGTGAACTGCAGTGCAGTTGTCATGCTGGTGCTTGGCTAGCATAGGATAACCCAGTTAATTTTTTCCCAAAGCCCTCCAACCATATAGACATAGCAAGCTTTTTAAAATGCCAGGAAGGTTAGGAACCTTCCTGACATTCTTAAACTGTTCCAAATAACCAGGGCTACTGCTGAAAAAGCCCACAACCACACAAATTTAATCAGCCTTATGGAAGAAATGAAAAGGAGAAGTTGGTGGGATGAACAGAGTTGCCTCATGGGTTTCATTTTTTTAAGATCCCCAAAGGGGATTTTTTTATTTTTTATAATACTACATAAACTACAAAGAAAAGAAGGGAAGGGGAGCTACAACTAAGGAGAAAGAAAAGTAACCCACACTAAACTAAAAACCCAAGAGTAGGAGATCATTACCCTGTTAGACTGCAGTTAATAATGAAAAAAAGAAACTGTTAATAAACAATATACTTTGTGAGATCCTGTCTTTCTAAGCTTATGTGTTAGTTTATTACTTGTTACGAGAAGATTTCCAGAGTGTCTCCTCCAGCTCTCTTCATAAGGGCAATTTTCAGAGTCCTTCCACGTTTACATCTATGCTAATTCTCTCTAAAGTCTTGATGTCTTCTTAGACGTTCACTCAAAATTCTGCAACCCTCCTCCGTCTCCAAAGGGATAACACTGCCAATCTTAAGCCTCTTCCTTCTTGGTCTCATCCTCGGGGCCCAGTGGCATCTCACAGGCTTCTTGATCTTGAGGTCAGGTTCAAGCTCTTTTCTATCAGCCGAATTTAAGACGACACTTTCTAAAAACATCTGCCGGGAAGGAGTTCTCATGCTTTCTCTCCTTATCTCTTTGAGATCGCTGTTAGTTTTAGTGTCCATCTCTTTTGCTTTGACAGCCCTCTGTTCCATCTTTTCTGCTATTGTTGCCAACTGCAGCTGCCAGGACACGAGTTGTTTTTATCTTGGCAAGCTGATGGTTAATACCAACAAGTTGCTCAAGAATCGGCTTGGTCGCTTTTGCTATGGGTTCTATAACTTTCACTTCCCATCTTCTCAGAGTTGTTTTTGCTGACTTTTTTGGAGTGTCCGCCATTTTTACACTTTAATTCCAATATAAAATAGTTTTCTCCCCGGCTCTGAAAATCGCTTACACGCTGTTTAGTCGCTTAAATACTCATGGATATCTCCCACAGCTTTTCGCTTCCAAGTATCCATTTACAATTGTCTCTTTCTCTCTCTCCCTCCTCTGCTTATCTAAATGAGTCAGAGAGGTCTCCCTCTCTCAGCACGATTCCAGTCACTCAAGAGGTTGGGGGGGGGG
>NW_015172721.1:7490-12254 GCF_001447785.1 Gekko japonicus
GGGGGATTTACACTTCTGTTTACGGTTCGCTCATTTTAACTCACAGTTCATTGTTTCTTAACCACGCTCATAATCGCTCCTTCGCCAGATCTCCTGTGCTTGACTGGGTCGGCACATCTTGTGCCTCGCTAAGAGGACGCAGACAGCGGGGTGGACCATCAGGGCGGAGGGCAGCCTCAATTTCCCTGCAGATAACAGGAAAAGAGGCTCACCCTCAAAAGCCATATGACCTGGGGGGCCTCCCTGACCCCCATGGAGGTGCCGATCCAGCGACACCCCTCCCCTCCAATGCTGTGTGAAGCGCCCTCCCCAAGCCTCGAGAAAGGCGACTGCCATCGTTGCGCCATAGACCCCGCCTCTTGTCTCATGGGTTTCAGACAGGAAGATCTGGGAAGTGAGTGCATTAATTTCTGCCAGCCCTTGCTAAGAAATATTACAATCATGTAAATGAAACTTAGTTGAAAAAGTATTTAAAGGAGGCAGAAACAAGCTGGCAATAAACTCAGTGTTAAACTAGCTATGTCAGCAGAGGTTTCTTGAGTGTAAACACTAAGCATCTATCACATGGAAAGGATTTTTTTTAGAATGAGGTATCCCATACATGAGCTCCTGGTTAGTCCCTCTCAATACACACTGTTCTCTTGGCTGAGCACATTTTTTTTTTATCTTAGCTGAGAAGGAAATAGCAATTATGAAAGGTAAGTGAGTACATTGCACAAGAGGAGGCTGAGAGTGGCTTGCCAAAGGCCCCTTGGTAGGTTCACAGCAGGGGTTAGATTTGAATCAGGGGCCTGCAATCTCCAGAACATTGCAGGCTAATAGCTTCAGGGGGCAATTTCAGATGAAAAGACTCAGGAGAAAAGAGTTTTTGAAAAGCAGCCTTATCCAGTGCTTCTGTTCCAATCACATTGTGAGCCTTCACCCCACACACAGCTGTTTTAAAGTAAAAATAGTCACAAGATTGAATCCTGGATCTCCCATATGACCTGTAACTTGGTTCACAGGAAACTACTTTGTTATAATACAGAAGGCTACACATAAAAGCCTTTAATAAATGGTATTGCTTGGTTAAGTGTGGATTATTCTAGTACAACTCATGATGGGGACTTCATAACTGCCTCCATTTATATTAAAAAAATTCAGACATATCCAATTTACTTCCTATGATCTTCTCAAGGAATATTAGAGTCCTTATTTAAAGTTTCATTATTTTAACTGTGACAGGACTGATGTTGACATCATGTGTGGTGATTTATATTAAAAGGAAGAATCATTTATTTATTTATTATTTTTGATTTATATCCTGCCCTTCCTGTATAGACAGGCTTAGGATATTTTCAGGTGGTATATATTTGGTAAGCCTGTGAGAACTTTTGGAATTTTGAGAAAGGTCAGTGAATGCCACCACTAAATGGCTGTCTGGCAGAATATCTCTGCCTTGCACAACATGCAGAACTGTAAAATGTCCCACAGGGTGCAGGTGTTATTTGGCAGAGAGTTCCATCAGGTTAGCGCCACTTTAAAAAAACTGTACACATCACAAATTAATCTACAAAAACCAACAAAAATACCTGAAAAAGAAATAAAATATGGAAATTTACCCATCCCTAGTTCTAAATACCAAGAAGTAAAAAAAGACAAATAAACTCCCCTAGGAAGTGGAAACTCAATATAATGAGTACTTAAAAAATACCAACCATAATTTTTATGTCTTTTGGAGGGAAAAAAAATAAAAAAAACTGCCAGAGGATTAGGAGGCTCAGTGAACAATGGACAGTGAAGCAACAACAAAGCTGGGAATATAACTATAAAAGCATTACAGGAAATCCCTCAGTATGAATCCAGTAGTAATTACTTATACATTCTACTGCCCATTTTTAATTCTATGTAAGTTTTGCCACTTAGGTAAACAGCAGCCTTTAAAAAAACATCCAAGAGGAAAGAAGTCTACTGGCTTATAAAAAAGGGTGCACTGAGCTTGCATTGTCACAGAGATTCTTCTTTGCATTGTTTCAAACTGGAGAGCTTTTGTACTGTTCCTGTTTCCAAAAGGCATGAAGATATGAGAGACTATGTAATTTGTCGCCTCTTACACATTTTTTATTCGTGAGAGATGCATTACTATCATCTAACATGATCTAACATGTAAAATCTAGCATATTCTCTTGATGTGAAAATTTCAGCAACATATTCAGTACATGCACAACATGAATGCGTGATCAAATAGGCAGCAGAGGAATAATATGGGGAACATGGGTCTTTTGTACCTTCTAGTAGCGACTGCTGCCATCAAATGGGCTGCATTAGTCACATGTAACATTTGATTGCTTGCAATTTCATTCAGATCAAACTGCTGAGCTTTTCTTAGTGTCTTATTACAGTTAATTACAGTGAGGGTCTGTCAAATACAGGCTTTGATACTTGAGTGCACTGCTTTAGTGTGCTCTTTCTAAAGGAAGAAAAAATCACAACTGGGATGGTGAATGAAAACAGTGACACATTAAGCTTCGTGGATTCTATGATCTCCCATGTAATATGTCAGCCCTGCTTTTGTTCTCTGCCTTCAATCCTCCGTGGAATGTTTCATTCCAAAGACCCCTATTATCAGAGGGGTAGCTATGCTAAGTCTCTTGCATCAAGAGCTACAAAGAGTTCAGTGACAGTTCAAAGGCTAATACATTTATTGTGACATATGCTTTCATGGGCAAGAAGCATCTTCTGCAAATGCATTCGGTATTTACTATGGTATGCTACGGGGTCACACAGAAGTCTCTCTTTGACTTCATGTTGTTCAACATCTACATGAAACCACAGGGAGAGATCAACTAGGGATCTGCAATGATGTGGCACCAACAAGCAGATGGCATCCAGCTCTGTTTCTCCTTAACAGGTGAGTTGGGGGGGCCTGTGGAAACCCTTCACTAATGCCTGGAGAAGGAAATAGGACAGATAAGGACAAATATACTGAAGGTCAATCCAGACAAGACTGAGGAGTGTTTGGAAGTGGTTGCTCTCCCCCAAAGAAACAGGGTTTTAGTTTGGGGGTATTGCAGAGACATGGCCTGTGATAGGAAGTTCAGATCTCCTCTGTGGCATGCAGTGCTTTTATCAGCTTTGGCTGATATGCCAGTTTTAGCCATTCCTCAAACAGTGTAATCTGGCCAGGGTAGTCCATGCTCTGATCACATCTGGGTTAAATTACTATAATGCACTGTATGTGGGGCTGCCTTTGAAACTGACAGAAACTTTATCTAGTACAAAATACACCAGCAAGGCTATTTCATGTATAGCAAGGCTAGAGATGAGATTTGTATAACTCCTGTGCTGAAAGATCTACATCGGCTGCCCATTTGTTTCAGGGCACAATTTGGAGTGCTGGTTCTTACCTCCTCTGCTTCCTGCTTCCATGCTGTCCAGTCCATCAGTGAAATCCTCCTTTTCAAGCCCGTCTGCATGTTATCACCTGCATAGGTAAGGGGGGCAGTGACCAGAGACTGGGCTTTTTCAGAGGTAGGACTTCACCTTTGGAATGCTCTCCCTCTTGAGGCTTACCTGGCACTGTCTTTAGGAACAGTTCTTTTTACCCCAGCTTTTAACTCAGTTGTTTTCCAGTTGATTTTATGAACTGCTTCTCACTTGAAGATTGTTTGTGAATAATGTTTAATGCTGATGCATACACCTTTTCTGTTATTTTTATACCTCTAGTGGGCTCCTTCTTGCTTTATTGCTTCAATAAAAGTATTGATTACTTTTATGCTTATGGTTTTATTATTGTACTGCTTTTACCTCATGACTGTCTCAGATAGGTCTGTGGAGAGGCAGCATATACATTTTCTAAATAAATCACTATATTATTTGCAGGGGTCATTTCATAGAAAAAGAGGTTCAGGAGCTCATTTGCATAGCTCATTTGCATATGCCACACACCCTGACAAAGGGCAGGCATGCAAGCATGCCTGGGGTCCCTGCCTGATCTTCCCAAGATACACTATATTATTTGCAGGGGTCATTTCACAGAAAAAGAGGTTCAGGAGCTCATTTGCATAGCTCATTTGCATATGCCAAACCCCCTAACAAAGGGCAGGCATGCAAGCATGCCTGGGGTCCCTGCCTGATCTTCCCAAGATTGGGCAGAGAACCCAGGCATGTTTAAAATGCCAGATGGGGAAGGGAAAGAAAGGCATTTAAATCCCCCCCTTTCCCCGAGTTTCTCCACAAAAGTGGAGAGGCTCAGGGGGAAAAGGGGGCATGTCTGCCTCCCTCCCCTTTCCCTCCCCAGCCAACCCACCATGGCAGGCTGGCTGGAGAAGGCAAGAAAAGGGCGGGCAGGCAGAGATGCCTGGGTTCCCTGCCCGGTTTTCTCCAAGAAGATCAGGCAGGGAACCCAGGCATATTTAAAATTACTGCCAGAGCACTGCTCCGGCACGCTCCGGCAGGAAATGACCCCTGATTATTTGTAATAATGTGTCACATCTGTCTCTTACATTAATGGGCTTTCTGATATTGCAATTTAATAACATCCCCCCATTTCACCTTTGTATAGACATATATTTATTTTATTTCAGTTATTTCATTTAAAGTCCACCTTTCTAGCTGAAACTCAGGGGAGATTGCACATTTAAAAATGCTATAATACAGTCAACAAAAGGGCAATAAACTGAGCTCCAAAATTAGAGAACACAATGAAAACATTATGAACCAACAAACAATGCATTAAGAACTGTCTAAAAATTTTCTCAAGCATTAACAGTACAATCCTAAACC
>NW_015172721.1:14576-14694 GCF_001447785.1 Gekko japonicus
AGAGATATAAATAAAATCCATGTAGATTGCCCTGGTGCGGGGGCCCCTTTAGAAGCGGCCCATGGGGCCCAATTTGGCCAAATTGCTCCAATTGCCTTAAGGCCAGCCCTGATGAGAC
>NW_015172721.1:15104-39709 GCF_001447785.1 Gekko japonicus
GTGTCAATTGTCATGCCAATAAATCCAAACAATACTGTTTCTTACATTAATAGTAGATTAATTGTTCTAAAGCCATTGCAGAACCTAATCAAAGTTTTACATATTTATTTTATAGAACATTTTTTGGCAGTTGACTCTTTTAAATGGCTAGTATTGATAGTTGGATGGGAGCCTGGTGTTTGCTGCTGCTGGAATTATTAGATGAGAAATTATCATTAATTATTAACCTATGTTTTTATATCATTTTCAAGCCTCCTAATTCCATGTGTCTTGGAGAAAATTATTTTGAATCCTTTTGGCAATTTTGGGAGTTGATAAACTTTTGAAAATGTTTAGATTGGAAAATGATGTTGTGCTATAGGGTTGGCTTGTTGGATGTGACAGAATACTCCATCTTGTGTTTGCTTTTGTTTAGGTTGTTTAGTTTAGTTAAAATGGCCACCCACCCTGGGAAGTAGGGCAAAACTCCAGGGCAGGAAAGCCAGGAGGCGGAGTCAGAATATATAAATGCTCCAGCCAGCCTGGGAGAGGGGAGTCATCCTGCAACCCTCAGAGAGGCCAGGAGGCTTTTGCTGCAGATTGCCCGCAGGCAGAGAGAGGTCTTGGGGATCAGGAAAGGCAGCAGTGGGAAGGGAACCTCGGAGGGATCCAGAACTACCTGTAGAAGGCAGGAGGCCAGGCTGCAGGTTGGTAACTGAACCTCATCCTGAGGGAAAATAAGTATAGGGATCAGTTCAGGGACAGAGGAACTGCATTTTGTCTTATTTAATTTGTGCCCGGTGGTGTTTCCCAGATGCAGTTCTGTTTGCCAGATGCAATTCTGGCTGATGTGAGAAAGGCTGGATATTTCAGCTTTTCAGTAGATTCCACTCCTGACATTTCACATACTGATCAGTTGACTTTAATTATCAGATATGTATCACCTGAAGATGGTTTGCCAACTGGGAGATTTTTAACTTTCTTTGAGCTAAAAGACCACTCAGGAGAACACATGGCTGATTTAGTGTTCAACTATTTGACTACTGAGCTTGAAATTGACTTTAGAAAATGGTGCGGGCAGTCTTATGACAACGCAGCCAACATCACTGGTAAGTACAATGGTATGCAGCAAAAAATCATCGAAAAAACTCAATTTGTAAGATTTATTCCATGCACAGTCTGTTGGGCCGTTCAGCTGCTTTGATGCAATAAACTGTTTTGGCATTATCAATGAAATGTATACCTTCTTTTCATCCTCCACAAAGAGATGGGCAGTTCTAAAATCATTTTTGTCACCTCAGTCTAAAGTGCCTAAATATTTGTCAGACACTAGGTGGGAGTGGGACGCACACGCAAAAGCCACAGAAGCTGTTTTGGAAAGTTACAGTGCAACACTGATGTCCTCAGTCATTCGTATTCTGACGTTAATGGGAAGGGGAAAACCAGGCTTCAAGCTAACAATCTTTTGCAGAAAATGGAAGAGCTGGAATTTGTGTTTATGCTGCATTTTTGGACCCATGTGCTAGGTCATTTTCACAAGGTCAGCAAAGCCCTTCAGAAATCAGACCTGTTATTGAGTTCTTGTGCAAGTTTGTACAGTTCACTTCTGGATTTTTTAAGGAAAATTTTGATGAGCTTAAGAAACAAGCAAAAGCCACCTTGCCAAATGTTAACTACAAAACAAGGAGACAAAGAGTAAGGGAACGGCAAAGAAATGACAGAAGTGCCCCTGATGCCTTAGATGCACTTTCTTCAAGAGATAAGTTTAGGATAAAATCCTTTATTCCTATATTAGATGCACTTGAAGCCAATTTAAAAAGAAGTACTGTGTACAGTGATGTTGCACAATTGTTTTCCATTCTTGCTAATCTGACAGCATCTAAGCAAGAAATTCAGCAAGGTGTTGAACTGTTGATGGAAGCATACCCAGAAGATATTGATCAGAAACTTATTGATGAACTTTTGCACTTTCACCTGTACGTGAGACAAAGCCATAGGCTTACAGAAGAGCACCCTCTGTCTCATATAGACCTTTATCAAATTATATACAAGGAAAAAATTCATATGGCCTTTCCTAATGTGGAAGCAATCTTGCGGCTATTTCTTAGCTTTACAGTCACTAACTGCTCAGGAGACAGGCGTTTCTCAAGACTCAAAAGAATAAAACATTAATTAAGGGCTACGATGTCTCAAGAGAGGTTGCCCGCACTGAGCATTCTGTACATTGAAAGTGACAAACTTAGACAAATTTTGATGAAGTTTTGGATGATTTTGCTATGAGGAATGCTGGAAAAAATTTTTTTTAGTCTTATTGTATTTGATGGTTGTAGTTTACTTCTTAATATGTATTTTAAAACTGACTGTTTAATGACAACATAAAGTAGATTCTAAAAGTGCCACACTGTCAGATAATCATGGTCATATTATTTACACTTCCCAGGCAATATAATTTGTAAACTGAAGGATTTATAAAAGAATAACATTACAACTTCATTTTCCTAAAAATTAATGCTTATTCCACAAAAAGTTTACAAAGTTCAGTTATTGCAAAAGTTTTTCAGTGTTAATTTTAACATTTATACATTTTTTCCAATCACTATGGCAGGCATGTCCAACTTCGAACAGGTAGTGATCTATTTTTTCTGGCCAAAAGTGCCGGTGATCTACCACCATGAAAATAAAGTTTCCAATTAGTTTCAAATTTTATTTTAACCCACTAAAGTCGGGTTCCACCGGGCTCCCCCATTTATAATGCACCTTCTGTCATTTACTGGTAAGCAAAATAAGCAAAAACAAAACAGAGAGACGAAAATCCAGAAAAAACTGTGAACATTTTTTTTTAATTGAGTCCAGCAAACCAGGAGACCAAGTGGGGCTGGTGATCTACTTCTGACCCCTCCGTGATCTACTGGTAGATCGCGATCTACCTGTTGGACATACCTGCATTATGGTATTTAACAATAACATCTTATGTCCTTTAGAGGAGAAATTGTGAATTGCAGAATTTTAAATACCCGTCATCATCCTTGACTTCACTCAGTTTTGTTTATAACACTCTTCCATATTCTTCTAGTCGTGAAGGTGGGGGATTGAGAGGGGCCTCACAAGTGGAGTAGCCTAGGGCCTCTCTTCATCTAAATCCGGCCCTGCACATGGAGCATCAGCAGCATGCTGCTTCTTGATCGGTGGGTATTGCTGGGTTTACTAGGGACTTCCATGTGCTCACTGTGTGGCCTGGCCTTGCAGAGGGGTCTTTGTAATTTCTTTCCCCTTTGCAGAATGGCCGTAGTATTGCAACTAGCAGCATCCATGCCCTGCTGACACCCTACTGGTTGGGTTGTGTCATCACTGTTGTTATCAGAGAAGGCTGTTCAACTGCAACCCTATTCTCTTTATAAAAATGACTCCTGAACAACTCTATTTTACACTTTCTGTAGAATGATATAAATGGGGCCACATTGGCAGGCCATTCCATCTGGTGTAAGCTACAACACAGAATGTTCAGGTACAGACAGCTGTTGATCTTACCCATTTGCAGAGTGGCACCTTTAGAAGGCTTTGCTTTGGGGGGGAATCCTGCACACATATGTGCACACACTATATATGTGAGGGGGGGTATATAGATAGATATAAATATACATATAATGGCATAATACCTGCCTAGGCTCTGACCCACAATACTTTTGTTATATTAGTTTTTCTTGAAAGTCCCACAAAATTCTTCTTTGCTTTGCTACAGACTTTCAGCTGCCATTTAGCTGCTGACCAAAGGATCAAGCATTATTTATTAATAGTCTTCAAACCATCTTTTTTGGTGTGAATATGTATGTGTGATCTGTAAATATTAAGGAACTCTTGGCAACAAAACCTTTTTTCTCCACAAAGTGATGATAATGCCACATCCAGATGGCAGCACCGTATGGTACTGGGCAAGCACCAAACGAAAAACAAGGAATGTGCATGGGGGTAGGATACCTCAGGATACTCCCACACACAGATTTACATGCTTACTGTTGGGAGGTGACTACCTTCATCACAGCTTATGCTAGCCTCTGTCAGCCTTGCAGACCAAATCAGCCCACACAGTGCTCTTTTTGTTTAAAAAGTGCCACTACCAATGCTCCCTCTAAGCTATGGAGTCTTGTGAGCAAATATTCTACCTTGTAAGCTACTGGCACTAAAGTTGTGAGCAGGGGATTCGGCTGCTGCATAAATTAGTTTGCTCTGGAGCCATCCTTCCTGAGCTAAGACAAAAATGTGTGAGCCAGAGGCTAAAAAACCGTGAGCTAGCTCACACTAACTCAGCTTAGCGGGAACACTGGCCACTACTCATATGTGTGTGTGTGTGTGTGTGTGTGTGTGTAGTTTCCTTCATGTCTCATCTAGTTCCACAGATTCCAATGCCTAAATGATCTTATCTCACACTTGTAAAACATCCTTCCCATGCATGTTGATTTGGTGCTAAAAATGACAGTAGCATGCATCAAAATTTGAAGCTCATGTCTCAGGTGGGACCCAAAAGCGGAAAAGGACTGGGAGCCCCTGTTCTGCAGTAGTTCCAGTTAGGGATGGGCACGAACTGCATTTTTGCAGTTCGGTTTGTGGTTCGTGGTTTATGAATGGGGAGGTTGATTCACGAACTGACCCAGTTCATATTGGTTTGTGAGCCATTTAAAGTGTAAACCCTGCTTTCTGCTCTCCGTGGCTTTTTGCAGGGAACAGAAAGCAGAGGTTTCCAAACAACTGAGCAGTGAGGACCGCTACTCAGCCGTTTGGTTTAAATGTCTCTGAGCCATTTAAAACCTGCTTTCTCCTCTCTACAAAAAGCAGAAGGGAGCAGAAAGCAGGAGATTTCAAACAGCTGAATGGCATGGACTGTAATCTGGGAGAACCAAGTTGATTCCCCAGTCCTCCGCATGCAGCTGCTGGTGTGACATTAGGTCCATCATAGATTCTTTCAAAGCTGTTCTCTCAAGGGCAGTTCTAGAGAGAGCTCTCTCAGCCCCACCTACCTCACAAGGTGTCTGTAGTGGGAGGGGAAGGGAGAGGGATTGTAAACTGCTCTGAGACTCCTTCGGGTAGTGGAGGGTGGGGTATAAATCCAATCTCTTCTTTTCTTCTTCTTCACCTGTTTGGCTTAAATGGCTCTGAGTTGCTTTTCAGGATGAGCTGTTTTTCCAAGCTGTTTTTTGTGTTCCAGCTGTTTTTCGCCAAGAGCAGAAAGCAGAGGTTTTCTGATCTTCATGAACTGCCATGAACTGCATCAAAATTCATGGAAGTTCATGGCAGTTCTTCAGTTTGCAAACATCATTTGCGATGAACTTTAGTTTGTCAGCCGGTTTGAGGCCATTCCTAGTTCCAGTCGTATCTCAAGGGTAGGTTTCAGAGTGTGATGCTGGGGGGATAGGCCTTTGGCCTATGGGGTTTCCCAAGATTCCATATTTTCCCCCATGCTTTTCAACATCCATGTAAAGCTTCAGGGAGAGGTCATCTGGAGAACTGGGCTGAGTTTCCACCAATATGCAGATGACACTCAGCTCTATCTCATGTTATAAGCAGATCTCAGGTAGGTTGTGGAAAATGTGAATAGGTGCCTTGAGGCAGTTTTGGAATGGATGAGGACAACAAGTGAAACTTATTCCTGGCAAAATAGAGGTGCTACTGGTGAGGAGAAAGTCTGACTGAGGAAATGGGTTTTCCCCTGTTCTGGATGGGTGTCCTGGGTCAGGGCAGACACAGCCAAGACCAAGGGGACGAGGCAGAATCACTAACCAGAAGCGTGAGTCAAGAGTTCAGTCCAAGGGTCATACACAAAGGAAGCCAGCCAGGGGCCAGGAAGCAGGGTTCAAGCAGGTCCGAGAGGCATTGTCAAGCAGGTCCAGGGTCAAGGCCAAAGGTTCAGGAATAGCAGCCAGAAACAGGTTGGGGTGGCATGGAGGCACATCTCCAGAGGGATAACACACGCCTTCTTTCTTTCAGCCCCGTCCGTTTATCAGCAGCTTGCAGCTGGGTCTCGTTGCTTGCAGGAGCGCTGCCCATTAACTCCAGGTGTTCCTCTTGATCTGGCAGTTGCCGGGCAGCAAGGCGTGCGCTCCACCTCCTCTTGAGGAGCTCCAAGTGTTCCCACCTCCTCCTGCATTCCCCTGGTTCCGGGGACTGAGGAGGTGAGGCAGCCTGTAAAGTTTCCCCACGATCTTGCCAGCCCGTGAAGATTTTTTGTTTTTGTTTCATTTGGCATACCCCCAATAACAGTTATTGGCCTTCCTCCCTGGTTTCTGTTGTTGTTTGATTATGTGTTTTACTGAATTATTTCATAATTTTAAATATTGTTTTTAACTGTTCAGATGTCTTTACATTTGCTTCCTTGGGGACCCTGATCAGGTAGAAAGGCAGCATAAAAAGGTTTTAAATAAATAAATTAAAGCTGCCATTATTGGGGGTGGGGATGCACATTCCAACTGCCCTGAAGGCAGAGATTTTAATTTTTCTCCAGATTTCTAGTACTTTGATGAGTCCCCCCCCAAAAAAGAAACACGCACACATTGTTTCTTGTGGGTGGACTGTGCTGGTTGGGAAGCACCAGTGTGGAGAGGACTGAATTTGCAAAAGTGGTGAGAGAGCCTTCCTCTGGAACAGCTGCTGTTCCTCCTTTGGAACAGCCACTTCTGACAGAGAAAGATTCCTCAGGCTGGAGAAAGGCTTCAGATTTTGCTAAGCATAGTGGTAGGAACAAAACACTGCTTTAAAAAGAATTCAGTGTTAGTCAATAAATGTCTTTGACTAGTTAAATAATTAGTGCCAATATATGTGTGTGTGTACATGCGTGTGTGTGCATGTAATATACAATGTTCCCTCTAAGCTCTACAGTGTTGTGAGCAGAAATTCTACCTCATGAGCAAAAAAATGCTAGTAGCATTCAAGTTGTGAGCAAGTCTACATTTGACTATTGCATAAATCATTTTAGAAGTTTATTTCCATAACCTTGTGAAAATCTCAAAATGAATTCTTTTAAACTATATTTTAAGAAGAATTTAAACATTATAAGAGAAAACAGAATCAAGTCAAATTTCATTACACAAAATGTTGTCCTCTACAGGAGTAGACCAGGCCTCCAGAGAACATGTCTGCCCACCCCTTTCCACTATATTGGTAGGCCTGGCCTCAGGAGAACAGGTCTGCCTACCCTTTTCCACTATATTGGTAGACATGGCCTCCAGAGAACGGGTCTACCTGCACCAGTCCACTACATTGGTAGGCCAGGCCTCCAGAGAACATGTCTGCCCACCCCTTTCCACTATATTGGTAGGCCTGGCCTCAGGAGAACAGGTCTGCCTACCCTTTTCCACTATATTGGTAGACATGGCCTCCAGAGAACGGGTCTACCTGCACCAGTCCACTACATTGGTAGGCCAGGCCTCCAGAGAACAGGTCTGCTCACTCCAGTCCACCATAATGATAGACTTGGCCTCTGGAGAAAAGGTCTACCCACCCCTTTCCACAATATAGGTATACCTGACCTCTGGAGAGCTACCCACCCCTTTCTACTATATTGGTAGACCTAGCCTTAGACCGTTGCCCTTAGAAAACATACCAGCACTGGGGGGGAGGGGGGAATGACTTTTGCAGTCTACTTTGGGGATTTTTTTAGTGAAATATGACAACCAGCATTACAGGTCAAGGATAACAGAGGTGGAACAATCACTGTCAGAATCCTGCCTAACCTAACAAACAGGAAGTTGTTTAAATGTTATCAACCCGCCCAAACTACGTATTTATTCATATATTTATATCCCCCTTTTCCCTGTGACTCAAGGCAACTTACAAATCATACTGAAAAGCGTAATAGGGGTGTGCAAAAAAAAAAAGTCAGTTTTTTTCTGGCTCAATTATAGCCTATGGTGACCATTATAGTCAATGGGCCCCATAGGCTATAATGGAGAATTAATCCAGGGGTATCTGGGGCTCTTAGGGTTTTGTTTTTTTTTAGGTAGAGGCACCAGACTTGCAGCATAGTTGCTAGTGCCTGTCCTCGATCCCCCCCCCCCCCCCCGGTCAAGTTTCAAAGAGATTGGACCAGGGGGTCCAATTCTATGGGCCCCAGGAGGTGCACCCATCCTCCATTGTTTCCTATGGAAGCTTGGTTGTGAGTTGAAGCAGAAATCCTCTGAGCTGGCCTCTGAAAATTTGTGTGCCTAGTGTAGCTTAGAGGGAACTGTGGAATATATATGGTTATGGTACCTGGAGAAGTGAGCAGTGACTCATGAAAGCTCATGCCCTGCCACAAATTTTGTTACTCTTTAAGGTGCTACGGAACTCTTGCTTTTTTCTACTGCTACATATAAGGTTATAAAGATTGATAGGATACAATATTCATCATTTTCGATTTCTTTTCTATCTTTTTCTTACATATTTCTTTTAAAGAAACCCCATGTGTCCAGCTACACAAAAACTTATTTCACACTGTACAATTTTTGACAAAATATCTAGCTACGATAGAATAAACTGTACCACCACCCTTGTTCTTGTGAGGATTTCCTCAGTTCCTACAGAGAGTCCTACAAAATTTTTAGAGAAAGAAAGTCATTAAAGAACTCTGAATACAGAAAAACACTACACATGTTTATTATGCTGCTGCTGTTAGCCTCCTGAGTTTTGTGGATAGAGTGGGCTATACACTGAATTGCTTAAGTAAATAATGTTATATAGGTCAAATTGCCTGCATTCCATTGCTAACCAGCCCTGAAGAAACTCCCCAAGCGTTACTAATACATTTTCCAGCAGTCATTAGTCTAAAAAGAGTTGTATTGACAAAGGAACACCCCTACTAGAAAAATACACACCAAAAATGGGATCATTTTCAATGTTTGTGCACATTGACTGGGCTTACTGGGCCATGTCTTTCATCTTGCCATGTCCAAAATGAACACTCACACAGGAACAGTTTATTATGTCAGATGAGACATCTGCTGCTTGTTTGGATGATAAATTGGCAAGTATTTAATATTGTCATATTGATCTAAGAAGACAGTAAACAACCAAGTGGTCATGGAAACTGCACACAGTGTCTCCCCCCCCCTTGCTTGATTTCTAAGTGTGAGTTTAATTCTGGTGGATGGAGCCAGATTGGCAGCACCAGAGGACACAGTCTTCTGCTTCCCCTGAGATCAGAGGGAGTTTGGATGAAAACAGTGTTGACTTCTCCCAAATCAGTTTTTTTTAAAAACTATCTCTCCTGCATTTTGAACTTTGTAACTAAGGACAAGCTTTATCTTCATGCTGCATTCTTCTCCTGGTCCTTCTGCTAAAAGTACAAATGAGGGAGTGGAATAACCAATGCCAAGTATGCATGTGATTTGCATAATATGGGACACCTGCCTTCTAACAGTACTGGTGGTTCCTGGAAGCCAAGGCAATAGGCAACATCATCTATATTTTATTGGACTTTCCAAGTGTCCTGGAAGCCAAGGCAATAGGCAACGTTATCATCTATATTTTATTGGACTTTCCAAGTGCACCATAAGTCTGCTTCACTGTTCAGAGAGCAGTGGAATATCTGTTCAAATAAATGGAATGTTCATATATTCCTTTCAGAAGAAAAGGCATATCTTCAGTCTGGAAGAGTCTGGACTGGCACTTTACTTTATGCAAAGATGGGTATCTCATACAAGCGATTTGCATGTTATGCCAGTCAAGAGAACATGACGTTCCCCAGTTGTTTGCTTGTGCAAGACTGATAACAAATAACATTCTCATCAAAAGAGGACTCAAAACATAATGCATGTTATCACATGAAATTACAAGTTTCCTTGGTTTGATCTGGAATGTCTCATTTGGAAAGAAAATGTTTGGTTCAGTGATGGGCTGCAAAACAGAATGAGGAAAAACTTGAACCAAGAAGTTGAAGGCAGTTGTGGCCTTTTCCATTCCTTTTGGATCAGGGGCATATAGCATACAAAGTAAACAGAATTAACAGACACTATCCTATAAAGCGCAGCACATATTCAGTTTCTATTAAAGTCAATAAAATATATCTTCAACAGGAGTTCATTGCTTGAGGACAATTCTCAGGTTATGCACTGAAGATGATCAGGTCTGTTTTTATGCCTAACATAAAAACCCAGTTAATCTAGCAGAGTGTTGTGATGGGCTGTATCAAATTTAGCTGACAAATCCAGTAGAATCAAAGGTGATGCATTGCCCTTATCCATTTGCAGACAGAGATAATCCACCACAACTACTAATACTGATTCTGTCCCATAGCGTGGTCTGAAGCCTGGCTGAAACTGGTCAAGGACAGATGTGTCACTCAAGTATACCCAAAGTTGTTCTGCCACCAAATGTTCAATCGCCTTGTTCAAAAAAGGGAGATTAGAGCAATACTTATCATCCTTGGCTAGAGCTGGTTTCTTAAGAAGTGGTCTAATCACAGCTTCTTTCAGCGGATATAGAAAAAATCCCTTGCACTAAGAACATTTTTCCAAAGGAATTCTCACCTTATCTTGGAATGATTTAAACAGCCAGTTTACAGGATGTGGTTTTCAAAACCCTAAGTACCCTGTCAACAGTATTCAAGGAAATGAACCTAAAACTATCCATAGAACTCTGACAAGCAGATGTCACCAGTACCTCATGCACTACATCTACCATTAAATTAGCCTCTGAGTTGGATCACAGAGATAAGGAATCCAAACAGTTAGTGCCAGCTACAGCCCAGTCCTGAACCAGTATTCTTCCCTACTCGCAGGTGCAGGATAGTTCAGTCAGCAGCAGAGCTCAGAGAGCTGATGAAACCAAAACAGAAGAGAGGAGTCAGATGATCTAAACCCTCCCCCTGCCCTCACCAGAAGTTTGGTGGTTTCAGACCACATACCAAAAAAAACCAAGATAAAATTTCAGCCTGATTAAGATATCTTTTAATATTTGAACATCATCCCTATTAACATTGATGGTCCCATGCAGAACAGTCAGGCACCAAAGGGGAACCACTCAAAACCAAGAGAGAACTCTCTGCAAGACCTTTGTTTTCTACAAAACAAAACAAGTAAAGCTGGATGTCATCAACAATTGATGGCACATGACCTTAAAATTCTACTTGGCTTCATAAATGCTAATAAAAAAGAGTGGGGACACAATGGAGCATTGCAGACTTCACAGAAAGACCAAAGAGAAATCATGTGGCATTTCATAATATCTTTCCCTGAGACCTCTTAAGTCAGAAGAACTACTCATGAATGGTTTGTCAACAAGACCCCAGTCTCTCATGACCAGCAACGTCATAGACCACAGGAGATAGCAAATACAAGCATTTAAATACCTAGAAAACAAGAAAACAGAAAGGAAGGTCTAGATGAAATTAAAACAGATATGTCAAAACAGACATTATACAAAAGAAGGAACACCTGTTGGCAAGAGGATTAAATTAATCTTTGAAGAAGAAACTCATGAAAACAGCCATATTGGAATACAGTGCTATGTAGGCTGGAAATGTGGCTGACAGGTAAACTGGGGAAAAGAACAAGGAGGTACCTGGAATGTAGTGTAGGATGACAATATGTACACTCTGTAACTATAATATGAGCCCTCTTTAGACATCATGGTAAATCCATGCAAATTGGGAAACTATGAACTGTACATACTGGAAGTCACACAAAATAGCAACCTCACATATTGGGTTCATCACAGGAATCATGTGTTCCTGAAATGTGTGGTTGGTGGGCTCCCAGTTCATGTGGACATGACATCTGAAGAGGCCTACTGTTTCTTTCTCCATGCAAATGTTTAGGCAACTTTACAAATTAGCAGCTTCTTGAATCCGACACATTGGCCCCGGTCACACGGCAAAGTTGCCTCGGGAGAGGCACGGATGGTGGGTGGATTATCCGGGCGCGATCACACCCCAACATCTGAGAAGTGGAGCACACCCGTGGCTTACCGCCGACAATGCACCTTAAAAAAATAGTACCTCCAAGGTATTAGTAAACGTTTGCCACGGGATGCCTCCAGACGCCCATGGTGGGATCACGCCGGCACGCGGCATTCCCTTCCGGTCCCTCGTTTACCCACTGGCGCAGAGGGAAGGACCCGTGGTGTGCCACCAGTGTGTCTGATCGCGTAATCGTGCATCAAACTGCGCAGGGGCAATTAGCCACGCCTCCCCCCACGATATCTGGCCTGTGTGACCGGGGCCACTGATATGATGTTGGCCCATTGCAAGTTATTTGTAGCTAGGTCTTCCTCTTTCTTTTCTTCCTTCCAATTTCCTTTCAACAAGATCTAGGACATTCTTGTTTCTTTCCCCTTCCCTTTTCTGTTATATCTGATCACCAGCAATGTTCATGTTCTGTCAATATGGTAAAGGTTGGGAGGCTTTCAGCATTTAACACTTGATATTTATAACTGACTACAGTCCTCCAGATCAGAGTTGAGATTTTTGGGAGGCCTATCTTGAGCCTTATGACTGCGATGCATGGTGGTAGAGTTAATATTTTACAGAAGAAAGCTTGCTGTAGTTTTTCGAGTGGCTCTGTTGGACCTAAGAATCAGATTTGGGAACCATATAGTATACACGGTAGTATTAAGGTTTTATACGTTTTCATAGAAAAGTTGCTCCAAAATGATTGGGACACTCTTCAAACAGATGCTTGAAAAAATGTTCCCCACTTCATCTAGGAATTACATACTCCACCAAATTTGACCTTCCACTTTACTTAAACATGTTGACTATTCAAAAACTGAGGTGGTCATACATGATTGCACGCTGTAATGCATTTCCAACAGCCCAGATGAAGGGCCGCTTTCTCAGGACCCCTCTGGACCAGCGCTATTGCGACTGCCCATTGACAGAACTTGACTAGTTATGTCATGTCTTCTTCTAAGAAAATGGCTGTTGAAATATTCATCTTTTCCTGATACAGCAAGATTAAGACTACTCCTGAGCAGCCTCTGCCAAAACTGCATCATGGATGTGGCAAATTTTTGTTTTACTGTTCTTTTAAACTCTTAATGTTTTTCTTTTTATGGTGTATGGCCTATGGGCTATTAAACCAAAATAAACTTAAATAATTAACTTATATCTGATCACCTCTTCATACCTTGCATCCCTTCTGATCTCTTGACTACCTTGAATTCTAATTCTTGAAAACTAATGAAGGATTAGAGAGGGAAAGGATTAGAGAGGGATGAGGCCATATGCAAAATCTGAAAAGAGATAATCAACTATGTCATCATATTCTAAACAATGAGAGAATAATCCAAGCTATCATTAGAAGTGGAAGGAAGCAAAGCAACAGATGGATACATACCTTGAGGCAATGCAAGGGGTAAAGGGAGCGGAGATATACACAGACTCTACACAAGTAAAGTAGCTAACTCCAGCTTTGAAAATTCCTGGAGATCTGAAGGTGGTGTCTTGAAGGGCAGAGTTTGGGAAGGAGAGGGCATTCAGCAGGGATGTGATCCCATAGCGTCTGCCCTCTGAGGTTGCCATTGCATCCAAGGGAACTGATCTCTGTAGTCTGGAGATATATGTAATTCCAGGAGAACTCCAGACCCCCACCTTGATTGTAGTTATGTGGTAGAATCGGTGGAGAGTTATTGAAGACTGATCTGTGCACTAAAACACAAGATAATAACTGAATTACAACAAGATAGATCCAGGTGGGCAGCCGTGTTGGTCTGAAGCAGTAAAACAAAAGTTTGAGTCCAGTGGCACCTTTAAGACCAACAAAAGTTTATTCAAGGTACAAGCTATTGTGTGCACGCACACTTCCTGTTAACTGTTAACTTCCATTTCAATGTATCTGGGGAAGTGTGCATGCACATAACTCATAACTTAAATAAACTTTTGTAGGTCTTAAAGGCGCTACTGGACTCAAAATCTGAATTACAACAAGTTATTGCACAGTCTGGTGCAAGGATGAATGGTATAAGTAATGACTGCAATACCCTTGCAGGCAAATATAAGTAGTAACAAGTATTATTTTAAAATTATTGATACTGTATTTATGATGATTTTGTTTCTTTCTTTCCTTTTTGATCAAAGACAGGCCAGATTTTCTCATCTTCTTGACACTTACTTTATTTCTTTTGATGTGTCCTACCTAGAACTGTTGATTAATGGGGCACTCTTAGAAACATTAATACAGACAGCTTTGTTGGCCAAATTTTTGAAAATCCATTTCAGTCATGGTTCTGGCAAATTCCTGGTAAAGTATATGGCATGCATTTGTGGAGAGGCAAGGCTATATGACAACTGAAAAAAGCTTTTAATTTTCCATTGTGAAGTGTTTTAAGTGTAGTACTAATTAGCATAGAGTCAGACAAGAGTAATATGAAAAAATTAAACAAATCTGCTTGAGACTCTCTCTCTCTCTCTCTTTGAGCTTCTCTGCCGAGTCACTTCCTGTAGCTGGTCCCTCACTTCCTATCTTCCTCTGTGTTCCTGAGTTATTTCCCCTTTTTGTTTTCCTAACTCACTCAGTTCCACATACATTGGTACCTGAAGAACTTGAGTACATAAGAAAAACCTGTTTATTTTGTTGGAAATATGTGTGTGTTGCAAGGTCTAATCCAGTCATTATAGGGTTAATCTGTTTACCTTGTGTGCTATTGTTTAGACTGACCTGGAAGGGAAACCTGGCTCAGAGCCAATGAAAACAAAGCCCGCAAAATCTAAGTCTGTTTACTCATAATCATTGATTAATGCATTCAGGTGATTTCCTTCTAGGGGTCAAGAAGAAGAAGAATCTCCATTGCAGTTGTTGTTGAGAGACTGTGTGGTCAGTCTGTAAAGCTGTAGTAGGGTTGCCAAGTTGATCTTAGCTGGGAGCGGGGGGCTCCCGGCCGGCGTCTGGTGCGCGCGCGCCGCATGCATGTCACCTGGAAGTGACGTGACGACGCCAGGCACGCTGTGGGTGGGGCCACAGCCATACGAGGGAAAACCATAGAGTTTTTCCTCAGATGGCCGTGGCCCCGCCCCCAGCATGCCCAGCGTGGTTGCGTCACTTCCAGGTGACGCGCACGTCGGGGAGGAGTCCCCCCCGGGCCCGATCTGGCGGCGGCGGGGAACGGGCCTCTGGGGCGGGGTTTTCCCTGCTCCCCCCAGGGGGACTTGGGAAGCCTAAGCTGTAGAGACGTAGCCTTTGTTATTTTGTAGCTTTTCCTGTGTACCCTTCCCTTTAGAAATAAAGATTTTTACACAGAAAGAAGTGCCTCCACTCCAGTGAAGCAAAGATCCATTGCAAACTTTGAATATCTGAGTATTTTTGCCTATTTTTCTAACATATTCCATATCACCAAGATACAGTATTATATAGTGCTCTTTGAAAGTGTTTTCAATTCACATAACCAAAATAATCTGCAGAGACCAGGATACTACTTTTATCCCCAGATTATAGAGAGTTAAGAGATTATAGCTGGCCTAAAGCCACACAGTGATTTCATGGCTAAACTGAGTTGACACCACAAGCTTTTCAAACTACAGTGCATGGGCTCTTGAAATTCTGAAGTAGCTGTGTACATGTTATATTTTAATCCTGCCTTTACTCCAGAGAGACCAAAGCCACAATCATGGTTCTTCTTCTTTATCCTCACGACAACCCTGTGAGATGAGCCAGGCTGATAAAGTGTGACTGACCCAGAGTAACCCAGGGAGGTTCATTGACGGGTATGGATTTGAACTCAACTCTCCCACACCCTAGACACTCTAACTAGTATACCACAGTACATCCCAATGCAGTATCTGTGTTCAACAAATTATTTCTCTTCTCGAGCTTTGAGTTTTTCCTAGGAAGCCGAGGCAAATTGGAATCATGTGTCTTAACAATGCCAACAGGATAAAGGCCTTGAATTCCATTTTCCTGTTCTTAACATTTCCTAACCAGTCTATCTTATTTGCTGTTGTGTCACCACACAGAGAACTGAGTAATTTCTGACAGCAGGTGGGCCAACTGCTCACAAGCAGCCTTTGAACAACCATCTCCTACTCTTTGGCTTCTACTCTGCTGACATCTGTTGCAGAAAGGGAGTTCACCACATCCATGTGTCAGTATGCAAACACTTGGATCCCAAGAGGAAGCTTATAAAGGGAGGGATTGCAGCATTCTGATTCCTATTTCTGCAGAATTTTTCTACTTTAAAGGTCAGCAAAAAAGGGCCATATTCGAGCACAAAAAATTAAGCATGCTACAGTCCTATGATTTAAATGGGATATCAGTGTTATCTAGTACATTTTTATCCCATCCTTCTAAGGCTGCCAACAGACCTAGAAAAGTTGTCCAGTCCAGATAACAGAAGCTTAATTTGTGGAAATGGGCAGCTGAAGTTTTTCATGGTATGGAGATAAATAACATCTTGTCCCTATGCCTCTAGTTATTTACTTCATTTATGCCACCACTTTTGTCCTCCAGATGACACTGTGAGTAGGTTAGGCTGAGAGTGTGCAAGTGGCCCAAGGTCAACCAGGAAGCTTCCATGGCAGAGAGAAAACTTGACTGTGGGTCTCTTAGATCCTAGATCTACAATCTAATAATCAAACCACACCAAAGCAGGACTTTTTCTCTCTCTAGACAGCTGGCAATCATATGGCCAAGTGAGTGGGAGTATAAACCCAGATCTGGACCAATACTATCACCACAATACCATATTGTCATGAGACTTTGCGCTGATTTGTGACCAGTGAGCACAATGTGCCATGGGAGACTAAACTAGTTCCAGACAATGGAAATATTTATATTTTTGCTCAGTTCATCTCAGACTGCTTATTAAGACCCGACAGTCTCCTTCATGCCATGAAAAGCTTCAACTGCTGATTTTAGCTTTGCCAGTCAAATGCCAGCAACCCCCAGGAGATGTGGGAGAGGGCAAACTCTGGACATTTGTTGTCACACCAATGCTCTGACATCACTTCTGGCATGAACCTGAAAATGATGTAATCGCATCAGGATGATGTTCTAGGGCCCTGTCCACACGAGGGGTTTTGGGGCGGGAGTGGGCTGGATCAGGGCCGGAGCAAACGGGCGCAATCCCACTGCAACATCTGGGCAGCGCTGCGCACCCACCCCCGATCCGGCCCTTCCGCCGATGAAACGCATCAAAAATGAACCACCTACCAAGGTGGTTCATCCATGACGGCCACATCAATGGTGGCTGTGGGATCGCTGGCCCGTCTTTCTGCCGACTCATCCCCGGCTTCTGCCTGAACTGCGCATGCTCAGACATGCACAGTTCGGCAGTCTCCCGTTCCCCTCCGTCGCTTCCGGGGAGGGAATGCGCCGCAGCTCAGGGGATCAATGTGATCCCGCCGTGGCGTGGGGTTTTTTGGTGCTGCTTTTAGAAGCCGCGCTTCAGCCCATCCCTTTCTGCCCCATGTGGCAGGGGCCTAGGATTCGTCTGAAATGAATGTTTTAGGCGAATCCTAGAATGTTGCCTCGATGTGGTGACATCTCTTTTGGTTCCATGACGGTAATGATTTTGCAGTGCCCACGTGACTCTGATTTCCTCCTCATTTTGCTCCCACTGCTCCATAGAGCAGCAGAAGGAGCTTGGAGGTCCAGAGAAGGTCTCCCACCAAAGCAGGAGACCTGGTACCACAAGCCCATTACCACATATTCAGTCTCTGTTACAGAGACAGGACATTCTTTTCCAGGCCTGTTTGCATCCCTACCCATCAGACCATCTAAACCCAACCAAAGCATAAGATGAAAACAAATCACCTGATTTTCAATTAGCATATATAGGCTTGGTTTTCTCTGGGTGTACCATGCATTTCCTGCCATTTGATTCCACACATTTATGTCCCATCCTTTCTGCAAAGAGTTCAGGACAGTGCACATGTTCCTTCCCCATTTTATCTTTACATCAACCCTGTGAGGTAGATTGGACACTGACGGACAGTGATTGACCCAAGCTCACACTTCCCCCTCCACTCTCCTTGATAAAGGGGACATTGAATATAGCTGCACACAAGTAGCACCTTGCTATGGGCCTGAGGATAACCAGAACTCCCATAACTTTGTCTCCACAGTTCCCCTCTCTTACTGCTGTAACTAGAGGTACAAATGATTGAATTTGGAAGCTACTGCATGCAAAGTGTTGGGTTGCAAACTACCTGTAGGGGGAAAAATGCCACGTCCCTTTGTAACAGAGGATTAATGGGATGTTATTTACCAGAAGATGTTATTTACCTCCATATTTATTACCATGAAAATAATCACCTGGCCATTCTCACAAATTAAGCCTGTGTTAATGAGTCAGGACATTTTTACTCCCAGTTGTTGGTAATCATAGCAAAATATTATTGAGTTGATGGGCCTCCTATTGCATCCTTATACAAGGAACATTTTACATATATCATCAGTATATCCACTTCTCAATATGGGCAAATCTATGGATACTCCCCAGGTTTGCAGAAAAATCTAAAATTAAAACCCCCTACATGGGTGTGTGTGTAAAAATCCCCCAGTGCCTGTAGCTTTAAGAAACAGATGCCCTCAGTGGCCTTTGCGAGGCAACCACACATTATTCCCAGCCTTCAAGCCTTGTTTTTTTTTAGTAGGGGGGGGGAGCTTTCCAGGGCTGTGTTGGCTTTTGAAGGAGGATTCATTGGGGCCAAGCCCAGCAGCAGCCACTGGATGACATGATTGCAGTCTTCAGGTATTTGAAGAACTGTCATGTAGAAGATGGAGCAGATCTTTTGAAGGAGGATTCATTGGGGCCAAGCCCAGCAGCAGCCACTGGATGACATGATTGCAGTCTTCAGGTATTTGAAGAACTGTCATGTAGAAGATGGAGCAGATCTATTCTCTGTTGCTTCAGATTGCAAGACTAGATCTAATTGGTGGAAATTACAAGGGAGTCGTTACCGGCTAAATATTAGGAGGAACTTCCTAACTGTAAGAGTGGTTGAGCAGTGGAACAGACTGCCTCAGGAGGTGGTGAATGCTCCTTCACTGGACGTTTTCAAGCGACGGCTGAACGACCATCTTTCGGGTATGTTGTAGGGCTATCTTTCGGCTATGCACCTACAGAGTGCAGGGAGTTGGATTAGATGACCTGCAAGGTCCCTTCCAACTCAAACATTTTATGATTCTATGAACCATGAGGCTTGCATGATTCTCCCATGCCCAGCTGCTTGCTACTCTTCAACAGCAGCCACCCCACAAAAGCCAGTGTGCAGTCGTTAGAGTTTCACATCAAGATCTGGGAGACTGAAATTCAAATTCCCACTCTGCCGTGACTTGGTGACCTTGGGTGGGCAGTCACTTTTAACATAATCTTCTTTACAGGGTTGTTATGAGGATAAGATGCAGGGGAGGAGAATGATGCAAGCGGCTTTCTGTCCCCATTGTAGTTTTCTTTTTTAAAAAGAAAAAAATTAGAAATATTTGTACCTTGACAAAAGGAGAGTTCAGTGTCCATTGTTTCTAGGCAACCAGAACTATATTGCCAGCCTTCAAACCCTGGTTTCTGTTAGTAAAAGGTAGTAAAAGGTAGGTCCAGTTTTTGAGAAAGGACTCATTGGGGCCAGGCTTAGAGGCAACTGGTTAACTTGCTGCCATGCAACTTCCATGACTCACCCAGGCCCAGCTGCTCACTACTGTTCAACAGCACCCACCCCACAAAAGTCAAAGTTGTATACTGGTTTCAGTCTAGAATTTCGGAGAGCCAGAGTCAAGTCTCCATTCGGCCATGAAAATTCACAGGGTGACCTTCAATCAGTCACACACTCCGTCTAGCCTACCTTACATGGTTGTTGTGAAGATAAGATGAAGAAGAATTATGTGAACTGCTTTGAGTCCCCATTGTTGAGAACGGCAGAGTATAAATGAAATAAATATAATTGGAGATGGGGCAGATAAAAAGTAGGTTGGTGAGGAGGAAGGAGAGAGGGAAGCATGAAGAAGATATGGGATCTTTCAAGGTAGGGAAGAGGAAATAGTGGGTGAAGGGAAAATGAGATATCCCCCACAAGTCCCTGTGGGTCCCCTGCTTGTATATATAATGGCCTGGTAGTTTCAGTGGTCTATATTCTACATTGGCAACTTTCTTCTGTAGCATACGTGATGTTACAGTGCCAGTAGATGCAGACTGTCAAGACTAAATAGCCTTTAAGTCAAAATGCAGTATTGACTCAAATGCAAGAGTAGGTTTTTACCCAAGTATGCCCACAAGAAAGAGGGAGTCATCTTACATTGCATAAAAGTTCCAGTTAAGTCCAGCACTATTTTTTGTGTGTGTGCGTGTACAACATTTTTAAAGAGGGTCATCTTACACTCAGGCTCATTTTTCTCTCAAGTTAATACAGTATTTGTTGTGACCTTTCAGTTTACGAATTCATCCAATGGTCTTTCCTGTTTCCTACTTCTGTATCTGTGCCATCTGCTATGTTAATCCTGGACAAAAAAGTCTCTTCCTCCTTCAGCTTTCATCCCAGAGTTACTCTTATGATTCCTTCCCTGTCCTCCCCTGAATGCACTATGCCCACTTCTACCACTCCTTGGAATAGTGCTAGAAACTTGTGGCTGAGGCTTATTTGTGGCTGCAAGAACTTTGAATGCTGCATGAGTCTTCTAGATCACATGGGAAGCACCTTTGCTACCAGGTCCCAGGAGGATATGGGACTCTTCCACATGATCTGGTGGACTCATGTGGGAAGGGGATCCAAACATTCCTATAGCCCCATGGACCTCTGATTGTGTAGAAGGGATTTTCAGCAGCAGCCATGCCACTGAAAGAACCTTTGAGTCAGGCCTGAGGCCCCAATCCCATTTCCTCTATTAATTACTGTTCCCTGCTAGGGTTGCCAGTAGGTCTACTGAAACATATCCTGCTCCTTTAGTAGAGGCTTAGTGTGTGGAAATGGGCAAATAATGCTTTTCATGGAGTATAAGTAAATAACACTCCCTGGTAAATAACATCTCATTAAGCCTCTATTAAAGGGACAGGACATTCCCCCCCCCCCCATGCAGTTGGCAACTCTGTTCCCTGCTTTAATTTTGCCGCAATTGTGCAAATGTCTTGTTTTGAATAGAGTATAACAGATTGTTGATGCTCCACTGCCAATAAATAGGAAAAATTGTATTGCCTTTTTTTCTGGCAAGGCTCCTTCTGCTTTTAAGAAGTGGCTGACAGGCCAAAATTGAACAGGTATAGTTGCTGTCAGCATAGAGGTCAGTAATGGGAAATACTTGCTTGTTGAATTTATGCACATCCTGGAGAGGATAAAGCTGAAGCCTTGTCAGAAAAAAGCAAAGAAACTGAAAGCAATGTTAATAACAGTCCCACTACACTAAATTTAATAAAGGCAACATTTTTTGTTTGAATCCCTGGCTCATAGCATTCTGCTATGCCAGGGCTTAGTCTTACGGTAAATCTTCCTGGAAACAGGAGAGAAAGACAATGGACTGTGAGCTTTGATACTGTAACAGCAGGTGAACTGACCAATCGACATTCAGACTTATCAGTTGTGTCCATTTGACTACATTGTAAAGCTGGAAATTCACTTTGTAGGTAAAACATGTGCTTGCTAGTATCTGCCTGAGGGGGTTCTGGGAATTAACTCTGCTCTCAAAAACTATTCCAGTTATTCATATGACTCAGACACTGAAATTGGGATCTTTTTGTGGTCACATGGTGGCATGCTGATTCAGACTCTGCTTGAGCAGCACAGAATACAGTAAAGAGACATCTCACTAGACATAAAGCAGACTTTCTCCATTTGTTTGAAAAGGGAACCGTCAATGGTTAGAGAACTTTTTAAAAAATTGTCTATTAGCACACAAGTTCATCATGCAAATAATGTTCTAAGACTGCTATTGTTCTAAGATTTTCAGAAGGATCAGCGCAGGAGGGGAAATCTTCACAAATGTACGTCCATCTCTACTTCTGCAGTGCTTTTTCTCTCCCTTCCCCACAGGAGAGGGATGGGCGACGAGGGTAGTGTCTGGAGCACTGCCTTTCCTCAAAGGAACTGCCTTGACATGTAGAAGTGCTCTTTCCAGATTACTTCCTTGTAGAATCTGCAGTGCCTTATAAAAGCCCCCACTATGCTAAGGGGGAAGGGAGGGGATTCCACGCTCTGATTAGTTCTTGAGAGTTTTAGACTCTTGGCTTGGCTGAGTGGCCTTAAAGGCCCCTGTGAAATCTTGGGTGCAGGGTTGCCAATAGGTCTGGGGAAATGTCCTGGCCCTTAATCCAAGGAGATGGACTGCTGAAGTTATTCATGGCATGGAGAGAAATAACATCACTTGGTAAATAACATCTCATTAAGCCTCTATTACAAAAGGACATTTTTCCCCCCTCTTGACAGTTGGCAACTCTAGCACACATGTGAGCTTGTGCTCAAGGATGTAAAGCAGCCAGTTTCCTGGTTTATGCCATACTGGTGAGGTTTTCTGCTACTGTGGCCCCGGTTACACAGAGGATTTGCTGCACTAAAGGCACGAATGTCAGGCGGATTTTGGGGGTGCGATCACACCACAACATCTGGGAAGCATAGCGTACCTGTGGCCAACCTGTGGCATCCTGCCAAAGATGTGCAATAAAAAAGTACCGTGGAAAGTGCACTAGTATCCGGAAAACGCAGGGCAGGGGCGGGCATCTGATCGCGGGAGTGCTAGTATCCCGTGGCATCCGGCACCTGTCCAGGTCCTGTCACAAACTGGGTGTTTTTCGTAGGTGCATGCACACAAACACATAACTGAAAGCAGTGCTGCTCTGCAGAACTGCGCATGCGCACAAACGTGAAATGCTTGCTGTGCCGCTTCTTTGCCACGCTCCAGCATCGCCGTGTGATCGCCAGCTAACAGCCTACGTGCGGAGTCTTAGGGGACCGTGTGATTGGGCTACTGCGCTTTATTTTGCTCCGGGGCAAACAGCCACGACTCCTCCCCTCGTTATCTGGCCCATGTGACCAGGGCCTGTATTTGCATTCTGTCAGTTACTGGTTACAGGGTATATTCTCTGGGTGAACGCAGTTGATCTAGCGCTTGAACCCATTTCACATGCTCGAGGTCTGATTTAAAATTGTGTACAAGGGAAAGTAGATCATGATGAGCTAGTATCTAAGGCAATTAACAGTGCAATCCTGAGCAGAGTTACACCATTATAAGTCCTCTAATGTCAGTAGGGGTATGTCTGAAAAAGCAAGACAGCAGTTGGGAAGCTGAAGAATATAAGCAGCCTCAGAGACTGTATGGGTAGTTACTAAGAAGCTATAGGCTAAGTATAAAGAGATAAGCTATCCCACCTTTTGTCTTGGTTCAAGGTGTGTACAATCCCCAGGTAAAACCAAAAATAAAATACAAAGCCCCAAATCCCTCCCCCTTAAAAGATGCCTGCTTCTCTGGGTCCTTCAAATATGTGACTCGTAGATCATGAAGAGCTTTAAAGATCATAACCAACACCTTGAATTTAACTCGGAAATGGACTGGCAGCTGTTTCAAAATGGGCGATGTATGTTCCCTGTGGCTGGCCACTGACAGCAGTCAGGCCACTACATTCTGGACCAGTTGAAGTTTTTGGTTAGTCTTCAAGGGCAGCTCCATTTAAGAGCACATTGCAGTAATCCAACTGAGAGTTTGCACAAGCATGGATCAGAGTGGTCAGATCAGCTGAGTCTAGGTAGCAAGATAGTTGGTAGAAGGTGCTCCTGGACACCACGCCAATTTGCTTTTCAAACAGTGAGACGGAATCTATGAGCACCCCCAAGATCTTAGCCTGCTCTGAAACAGCCAACATTACTCCATCTAGGACAAGTGAATTCAGTCCCTCTAGACATTGGGATTCCCCACCAGCATTACCCCTCTCTTGTCTGGATTCAGCATCAGTTTGTTCTGCCTTAGACACCAGACCACAGCCTCAAAGCTCCAGTTCAGAACTAATACAGATGCATTTGTAGGTTTGGATAATGAAATATAGAGCTGGGTGTCATCTGCATATTGGTGACACCCAATCCCAAAGTTATGAACAATCTCACTCAGCAGTCTCATCTCTCCCTTATATATAAAGCCGTAGTGGGGCCCAACGTTCACACCAACAGTGTTTGGAGGCTTGAACTGTCAGTCAGAAGACGCTGCCTAGGTTGCCTGGCTGCTTTGCGTAGTCCCGCCCACGTCAGCCCCGGCCAGAGTGTTCAGGTCAGTCTGCTCTGGGCCTCTGACAGGAGAGGACCATCTGCAGACTGAGTGCAGGGACGGGGCTTCTACGGCTGGGCCGCTTCAGCCCACTCTTCTCTGATTGGGCCAGCATTTCAAGGTCATTTGCATATGGAAGCTGATTGGACTTCACTCCATTCCACACCTCAAACTCTCTCCCCCCCTCCACAAGACAGTTGGCATTGTCAGTTGCATATGGGACCTGCTGTATTCTGTGGTAAAATATGTCATCACTCACAACACATCACTTCCCCTTCAACAGAAACAAACCCAGTAACACAGTCATGCCACACCACAAGCAGAATACCACAAGGCAAAAAATGATAGGAAACGGTGCCAGCAGTCACCTCATTTCTGCCACAGTTATGTACCTGAGAGCGCTTCAGAGGATGGTGCGCAGGTCCCAGGTTCATGTTTTAAAAGCTGTCTGGGGGATTATGGAACATTCACACACTTTCAACCTTAACATACCTT
>NW_015172721.1:40714-48695 GCF_001447785.1 Gekko japonicus
GGGAAATTCCTGGAGATTTGAGGGATGGAGCCTGAAGAGGGTGAGGTTTGAGGAGGGGTGGGACCTCAGACAGGTACAATGTCATAGACTCCACCCTCCAAACCACTCAGTCCCTCATGGGGAACCATTGCTACCAATCTCCAGGTGAGGGCTGGAGACCACTAGGAGATTTGAGGGATGGAGCCTGAAGAGGGTGAGGTTTGAGGAGGGGTGGGACCTCAGACAGGTACAATGTCATAGACTCCACCCTCCAAACCACTCAGTCCCTCATGGGGAACCATTGCTACCAATCTCCAGGTGAGGGCTGGAGACCACTCAGAATTACAACTGCTCTGCAGAAGGGATGGCAGACGTCAGCTGAAGTCAAAGGGGCAGATAATGGTAGGTTGATGGTTAGCTGGGAAGGAGATGGGGTTGCCAACTCCAGGCTGGCAAATTCCTGGGGATTTGAGGGGTGGAGCTTGGAAAGGGTGGGGTTTGCGGAGGGGTGAGACCTCAGACCGGTAGAATGCCATAGACTCCACCCTCCAAACCAGCCATTTCATCCTGGGTAACAATTGTTGCCAATCTCCAGGTGAGGGCTAGAGATCACTCAAAATTACAACTGCTCTTCAGGTAGCAGAGATCAGTTCCTCTGGAGAAAACAGTGGACTCTGTCATTATACCCTGCTGAGGTCGCCACAGCAAATTGACACTGTTTGCCCAAAGCCAGAGGACTCTCCCAGAGCCTCTTTCTAGATCTTGTTGTATTTATTTCCACAACGGGCCTTATTCCTAGTATTTTATATTCTGATAGTGAAGTCAGGATATCTTTGGATACTTAATTTCAGTGACTGGAGCTGTGGATGGGCAAGACAGATCTTTCTACAAACCTGAAAAGGGTCCTAGGTTTGCAGAAAAATGTGAAATCTAAAAAAAAACACCCACACCAGACAGGATAAAAAAAATTGAAAATTTTAAAAGGAGGGCCTGTAGCTTTAAACAATGGATTTCTTTAGTGGCTGTTGCTAGGCAACCACAGTATTCCAGGCTTCAGTTTCTGTGAATAAAAATGCGGGGGTGGGGCAGGGCCCTTTCCAACCATATTTTAGCCTTTAAGGGAGAACTCATTGGGGCCAGGACTGGCTAGGGTTGCCAGCCCCAGATTGGAAAATTCCTGGAGATTTTGGGGTAAAGTCTTAGGAGAGCAGGGTTTGGGGAGGGGTGAGGCCTCAGCCCAATATAATGCCATAGAATCCACCCCCTGAAGCAGTCATTTTCTCCAGAGGGACAGGTCTGTTGTCTGGAGTTCAGTTGTAATTCTGGGATATTTCCTCGTCCCACCTGTAGGCTGGCAACCCTCAGCCTGGATAAGCCTCTGGGTGACTTGATACCACCCAACTGGCATGAATCAACCAGGCCTGGCTGCTTGCTACTATTCAACAGCAGCCACCCTATTAAAGCTAGTGTGATACAGTGGTTAGAGCAGGGGTGTCAAACATACAGCCCGTGGGCTGGATCTGGTCCCTGCAGGGCTTGTATGCAGCCCATGAGTAACTGGCTCCCTCCTGCTTCCTTCTCTGGGGCTGCTGCAGCTGCACCACAGCTCTCTTTCGCCCAGCTCCCTCTGCTGCTTCCTGCTTCCTTCCAAGCCAAGTCTCCCTTACCTCCATTGGCTGAGGACTCCTCCATTGGGAGGATTGGAAGGGGAGGCAAAGAGTGAGAGAGAGCCTCACCCAGGAGAAAGAGCAAAGTCTGAGTACCCTGGCTCCTTTAAGACCAGCAACTTTTTATTTCAGGTATAAGTTTTCCTACACTTCTTCAGAGGGAGGAAGGGTTCTTCTGACAAGCACAATTTAAATTGAGATCACTGTGCTCTGCTGTTCTCTTTTGAGATGTGATATCTCTCTGTTTGGTGATCCAGTTTGGAGAGCCAGTCTGGTGTAGTGGTTAAGTGCATGGACTCTAACCTGGGAGAACTGGGTTTTATTTCCCCTGTTCCACTTGCAGCAGCTGGATGACCTTGAGCTGTTCTCTCAAGGACAGTTCTCTCAGCCCCACAGTTCTCCTTCTCCCCCTCCTCCTCCCCCCCCCTCACACACTCGCACAGGTGTGGGCAGGTTGGGATAAGGGAAAGATGAAGGAGAGAATGAGGCAGGGAGAGGATATGGGGATTGCCAAGAGGAGGAAAAGAAGTTAGGAAATTCCTAGAAATTTGTGGGGGGAGCCTGGGGGGGGAGTTGAAGAGGGGGGGGATGTGGGATTCCCCCCAGCTCATGGTGGAAGTGGATGCCCCACCACCACACCGAGCCCAGCAGCAGTGGAAGAGAATGCTGGGCTCAGGAGCCATGCCATCACATCCTCCATGAGTCTTCTCCCACACTTGGAATGTTCCCCTAAGGGGAACTGGCAGCAATTGGGGGGAGGGATTCTCCCATGAGCATCGCAGGTCCTCATTTGTATATATTAAAGAGCATGGGTGAGAGAACAGAATGCTGTGGCAGTTGATGATTTTCACTGACAGCTCCAATACCTTTTCCAGGCAATATTTTAAAAGCACTGACTCCAGAGCACAAGTAGTGGCCCCCACGCTTCCAAGGATTCTGTCAGCATCCATAGGCAGGAACAATTTAAAATTATCCATAACAAAAGGATGAGCGGGCACTTCTGATACCAAATTTTCATTGCCCATGGAGTTGAACTTAGGTGTTATCAAGTCACAAACCACTTTGAACAACTGAGCTGGATGAGATTCTGTATATGCAATGGTGGCAGAGAAGGAAATCTTCACTGCCATCATCGCCACCTCATAGACCTGCAAACAGGCTTTATGACACACTGTGTCTGATTCATCCCTTGTCTTCTGCCAACATCACTCTAGTCATCTTCCAGTCCACTTCATGTTGCCAAACTCCCTGGTAAACCCAGGAGCTGGGTGGCTTACACAGTATGGAAGAGGATGCCAAGGAGCAAGTCTCTTTTTATTGTTCCAGTCAGCCCATCATTCCATACAGACCTAAGGGCCTCCTCAGAATCAACAGGGAGGCTCTCAAACTCCCCCAGAGCCACCTAGAAATCAGCAGGATCCAGTAATCTCCAAGGGCAGACCATCTAAATTAGTCCATGGATTCAGGTAGAAGAACCTGTAATTTTTTCTGAGGTACATTCAAGAATGGAGAACAGAGCTGAGGATATCACCTAGCATGGAGGGGGTGTGGTTCAGTGGCAGAGCATCTGCTTGGCATGCAGAAGGTCCCAAGTTCAATCCCTGGTATCTCCAGTTAAAAAGACCAGGTAGAAGGTGATGTGAAAGACCTCTGCCTGAGACCCTGGAGAGCCACTGCCAGTCTGAATAGACAGTACTGACTTTGATGGACCCATGGTCTGATTCACTATAAGGCAGCTTCATGTGTTTGTGTGTTCATGGTCAGTTAAGAATGAACTCAGCATTGTGAGGAGTACATTGCATTTGCTACCCTGGGGGAAGCATCTTGGAGGGGGGGTAGCTGTGGTTGTATTTATTGGGACTTTTTTTACATTCTTGAGATAGCCTATACTTATAATTGTCTAAATTTATACACACACCGTTTGCTAATATTACAGTGCCAGAGATTGGCACAATAGCTTTAAGAACATAAGAACATAAGAGACCTTTGGTAATATTGGCACAGTAGCTTTAAGAACATAAGAGACACCAATGTTGGATCAGGCCAAAGGCCCATCTAGTCCAACACTCTGTCACACAGTGGCCAAAAATACCAGGTGCCATCAGGAGGTCCACCAGTGGGGTCAGGACATTAGAAGCCCTCCCACTGTTGCTTTAAAGCAAAAAAGCACTGTTGCTTTAAAGCAAAAAACCCCAACAACAACAACCCAGTTCAGAGTGAAAAAATATCCCTCCCAACCCAAACAAACTGAGACTTCCCAGCACTATGATATCAGCATTTGCCTCAGAGACCAATGAGTTATGCTCAGAAAGAATCAATTTACAAATGTCTGGGAATGAGAGAATAGAGAAGCCATTTTCAAAATGTGTTAATTTATTCTATTTTTATATTGCTCATCCCCAAAAAGGCCAAGGGTGACATACAATAAAATAGTTTTAATCAACTGGATAAAACCTAAAAGCGATAAAAACATTCAATAGAACAAACATTTCTCTCAATAAATATAGAAGAAAATAAAAACATCATCACTTACTGTCTACCAATGCAGTCTTATAAAAGTTTACTCAGAAGTAAGTCCTGTTCCATGGTACTTACTCCCAAGTAAGTGTTCTTAGGATTGCAACCTAAAACTGAGGAGAGGAAGCAACAGCTGAACAGATGTGAAGAGGATATACCACAGGTGGGGCTGAAACTGAAAAGACCCTGTTTCTGGAAGCCACCCATTTTCTTCATAACATGTCGGCAGGTATACAGCAGGGCTTTCATTGAAGTCATTAGTAACCAGATAGGTTCATAGGGAGAACAAAATCCTTATTTCTGAGAGAAAGATCCCAGTAGCGTTTTGCTTGTCTGCTTGTCCTCTGCCTAGATCTTTCCTTTAGGGGTCAGTCAAGGGTCCATTCGCCTGCAATGTTCAATGCTTGTCTGAAACTGTGGAACAAGGAGAGGTGGAGCTCTGGCATGAGTTACAATGGCCGAGTTCAGACTGGCTGTTTGAAGCGGGAGGGAGTTGTGGCAAAAAAGACCCAGAACAAACTGTTCCGGGTTTTCCCGTTCACACTGCAGTGACTGATGCGGAGCATACCCGGAGGAGGCGCAAGGGAGCGTTCACACTGTTGGCCTGCCCCTGGCAGAGGCATGGCTGTAAGGTGCAGCTTTCTTTTTGGTAATCTGGAGATAAGCGCACAAGAAAAAATGTGGCTTTCGGCGTTCACACTTTGTTGGTGCAGGATGGACACAGGATAATCGCGCTTTCCAGGGTTTGCTACCACTTTCACCTGGTATCTTTTAAATTTGGGAGGGAAGCATTACAAGACGGGTTGAGTACGGCTGGGGAACGCTGGACAGATGTGCCTGTGTGAATGGCCCCTTTAATCCGTTTGTGAAACATTTCTGGCTTGTGCCTATATCGGGGCAAACTGCCCGTCTGAACTCGGCCAATCAATGCATTAATAATATCCTGCTCACTATCTAAAATTTACAGAAAATCAAAGCACGACAGGTATCATTAGCAATAATACTCATGACTTGGCAGGACTTTCTTTCTGAATTAACTGTAGTTAACAGGGTTGGGTTAGAGAAGATAGGAAACATTTTCAGCTCATTATCGAAACATGAGTTTGTCAAAAACAAATTCCATTTAATACAGTGGAGAAATGATGTGAAACAGCAAGTGCTCTAAAATACCCCAAAACCACAATGTACTGGAGAATTAAGACCTGTAGAAGAATTCTTGCCTGGGAAAATTAGGGGATTTCCATTGCTGCTGAGAATGTAATGACAGATTTAAACAGCAGAGTGGAAACAGTCTTTGAAAGGCATGAGATTTCAAACTTCCTGAAAGAGCAGGCCTTTCATTATGTAAACTATTGGTGAATTTATCAAGAAAAGCAGGAAGGAAACTATGGAAACATTAATTAAAGATTAATTATTAAGCAGTTAATAAACAGCAACCCTATTAATGAGAGATTTTCTAAAATATCCACTGTGAGTTCTCTCAAGAAGGAAGATTGCTGCAGTCAAAACTATCATTGGTAAGACGTAGATGTAAACATGACCTGACATTCGTGAGCTCCAATGAAATTTAGAAGCAGACAGAAATGGGATAAGCAGATTCCTTTTTGTTCATGACCCTAGTCATACTTTCTTTTTTCCTGCAGCAGAATGACACATCAGAATCCCCCTCATGTCCTGTAAATCACTTTCAAGACAGCACTAGCCTTTGAAATGCCATCTTGCATTACATTCATATCGTCCAGACAAGTCACATTAGCAGTGCCTCTGACCATTCTGGAACATTAACTGTAGGAAAAGCAAAGGCAAGCCAGCCAACATGCAATAAAGAAAGCAGCAGGATCCCATTATTGCTGTTCTCATGATGGTGTGTATTCTCTAATCTGAGTTAGAATGAATGCATTGTATTGGGAGGAGTATCTTCTCAGTTGAAAGTGCAACTGGCAATCCACTCCAAATATTTATTTATTTATTTATTTATTGGTATTTTTACCCCTAGGGAACTGCGGTGGCTCAAGTGGTTAAGACACTGAACTGCAGGCTGTGGAAGGTCAGTAGTTCAGCAGTTCGAGACCCGAGTTGCCACATGACAGAGTGAGCTCCCGTCTCTAGTTCCAGCTCCTGCCAACCTAGCAGTTCGAAAGCAAGAAATTGCAAGTAGATAAATAGGTACCACTTCGGTGGGAAGGTAACAGCGTTCCGTGCACCTTGGTGTTTAGTCATGCCGGCCACATGACCACGGAAACATCTTCGGACAGCGCTGGCTCTTCGGCTTTGAAACAGAAATGAGCACCGCAACCCTAGAGTCGGACTCGACTGGCTTTCGAGCAAGGGAACCTTTACCTTTATTATTTTTCCCCCGCCCTCCCTGTGAGTGGGCTCAGGGCTGCTTACAAGAGGGCAACAATGCCCACATATAAAACAAGATTAAAACAAATAACACATGTGGGTAGTCTCTTTCTCTCATCCGGTTGTGTTTTAGGAAAGAGCAGCTTCTCTGACTGAACTCTTGCATTGTCCCCTTTTCCTGTTACATATTCCTGGTGGCAAGTGTACTGGTGTTCATTGAAACAACTGCAAGCAGCTGGAGCTACCTAGATGTTTCCTGTCACTAGCACTTATCAATAATGTTCATTGCTCAGCTATGTTTTGATGCCCTGCTCCCATTTTGCTCGCTAGCACAACCTCAGCCAATTTATTACTTGCACAGAACCATTTATTTTCTATAAGAAGTTTAGATATATTAGAACTCCTGGTACATGGCCGCTTAGATGTTTCTATACAAATCTCTTTTGAGCCACAGTCTACAGAGTATGTTTTTAAGGGTGTCTGAAACTGTAATGATTGAATGATGCATATATAATGTTGTTACTACTGAAGTTGGAGTATTCACTGCTCCTTAGCTGGGAAACCAGAGAAGTAGTTGTGCATGTCAAATAAATAAAATATACTTGCTAAATAGCATATTGCTCCAGCTTAAATTTCCAGCCATCTTGGGAGAGCCAAAGCCAAATCATGTAATTTGCTGAAATGACTCACTACGTTGAAGATCCAAAAGAAATACTATGTGGCCTGGATTGATTTCACATGTCAACTATTTGAGAACAAAACAAAAAAGTTATTTATAGGGGCTGATGAGATTAAAATATGGGGCTTGGACAAGCAGCAAATGTGCTTCTTGATGCAGGCCCAAAAGGTTCCATGGTTTCACTTTTCACTGCATGTTGGGCTGGGCCTACAGAGAGGTGCTTCTGTCAGGAATGGAACAGATTGAGAGTAGCTTCAAACCATCCCCTCCCCCACCTTACAAATTGAGGGGAACATTTGGCAGAAGTTCAAATATTGTGAATCCAAACTCAGAGTTATGAATTTTTGCCAAACAAATATGAATATCTCACACTCAAGTGAGGGGGGACTTCAAATCTTTACCACTTGCTGGGCATAACTTCCTTGTAACTGTCAACAACTATCTCTTGCGGACTTAATCCCAGCACAGAGCACAGAGGCTTTCCCATGCCTGACCTTGTGCTGCCCCTTGTAGAGCGATATCAGTGAACAACTACCTTATTTGGATAGGGGGAGTTTTACTGGTGGGCAACTGCTCTTGCCTTCCATTATTTATGCACAGTGTTTGAAGAAGAAAAAATCCTGTCCCTATCAGAGCCCTTTTCAAAACATTTTTGTCCACAAACATACAAAAAAATTGGCTCATTGATAACGATGAATTCAAGGCCACTTCAAAGTTCCAAAAATGCAATAACGAAGTGATGATTCAATAATGATGAATTCAAGGGCCACTTCAAAGTTCCAAAAATGCAATA